>NC_091823.1:100625058-100925058 GCF_038994185.2 Dermacentor albipictus
ACGACAAGAAGCTTAACAGCGAACGTCGAAGCAGCTAGGCCTACCGTTGCCGCAGTGGTGGCCACGGCTGCCAGCGCATCTGCGTGCGAGAGCACCGGTTCAAGGCGGCGAGGTAATCAAAATAGCAGCGGTGGTGGTTTTCATTAATGCCGTCTCGGACCTGCGATCACGCAAAACGTTTAGAAAATCGGACGGCGAAGAGTTCTTGCGTCTGAATTTTCAGACGTTATGATACATTGACTCTTTGCGGTACGTGGTGGTGCCGCGAAGCCGTCCGAGTTATCGGGAATCCGGAAAGTCGGTCGTTGACTGTACACTGGCAACTCCTCCAGCCGACGACGATTCGTTACGAGTCCTGTCTGTTTCTCGAGCCAGCATTACCGCGACTTTTGACCCTCTAAAAAAATTACAGCTAATTTTCCCTGATAGAAGCACAAATTCCCTGAGTTTTCCCTGAGTTTTTCCAGACTACTCAAAATCCCTGAGAATTCCCGGTTTTCCCGGTTTTCCCGGTTGGTAGACACCCTGGATATACAGAAAATGCACATAGAATGACACATTTTTAGGACAGAAACTGCAGGTTCTAAAGTTGCCTAAATTTATCTCTGTCCATCTGCGTGACAGTGTTGTCATGGAGAAAATTCCACAAGTGGATGGCTCATGGTAAAGCTGACAAATTAAATGCATCCGTGTTTCCGTAGATAAGAGTGAAACTTAAATCATAATTCAGTTATCATGATATGCGATTTGCACGTTCCAGCAGCATATGGAACACATTACACAATAACAACATTATCCAATACCAAGTGCACTACAAGTTTCATTACACTGCATATGACGGGCATCACGTTAGGTGTAGCTAAGTGTTCACCACACCAAATCTAGCCTACTGTTTACTGCACATGACAATTTAAGCTTCGCAGTAATAAGTTCTCCTCGATACAGTTCATGTAAACTTCTACCATCTGGTACCACCAGTTCAAAATTTACTCTACTTCTGCAACACATTTGCTACTGCTGCTGCAGAATTTTAAAGTGAGACAGTAAAGTTGAGACTGCCAAATGGGCAAAAAACGTAAAAACACGAGGAGCCACTCACCCAGCAAACCGCGGGTTGGCTGTACCTGGCGCATCTGGTCGCGGGGGCCCAAATGGGTCAAACCTGGCACCAGGTGGAATAGATCCCCTGCACAAATAGCGAGAGAGAAGCAGATTGTTACTGCTGCACCAAATACCATGGCTATGGTTAGTGTACCTACCAACTCTCCCAAATTTTTCTTAATGTTTACAAATGTGTGCTAATTTACGACTGTTGTGTAAAGTTCTACGAAAAATATATTCTGTTCAAGACAGTTTTAAACATTCATAAGTTTTAAAGGTGTTGAGGGATGCGGCAGCACAATAAATGGTGAGTAATGCACAGAAGAAAGGAATTGCAGTACAGTAAAACCTCATTAAACCGTACTCACTTAATCAGTAGTTTCGTTTTAAAAGTAGTAAAGTCAAATCCCCGACTCAGCGGCCATTGAGGATAATGTGTTTTGTATCCGCATAAACCGTACCAACTTATTGCATACGTATCGGTCAACACGTAGTGTTTCCACTTTTTGTCCCACAAACACGGCGGTGCGTTGTCTCCATCAGGCGGCCCAGCAGAACAACAAGCCTTGGAGATCGGAACAACAGCCTCCAAGCGCCCTGTGCATTTGCGTGTGAAGCCACGTCAACATCATTTCAGCGCCGTACCAGAGAGCATTGTGGCAAGGTTGTGGCATCGTGCAATCGAGGACTTGCGTCATGCCGAAGCTCGGATAAATAAGACACTGGGTGTTCAGTATAGAAGAAAAATTAGACATTGTTCGTGCTGTCGAACATGACACAAAGAAGTCGTCGCTGGCACGCGACAGGGATCTGCTGTTGACTACAATGTGTGGCATTTGGAATGCGAAGAAGTTGCTCGGCAGTGCTGCTGCGACTGCAAAGAGATGTCGGCTACGAGGTTCGACTTTTCGCCATCGTTGCCTCTGTTGTTGCTGAAGTGTGGACTAGCGACAGTGATGAGGATGACATGGAAAGCGACAGCACAGGCTATTCAGGCCCGATACTGACAGTGGCAGAAGCTGCACGTTATGTCAGCCTCATGAATGCAATCGTTGCGACGAGAACAGCACCCCGCAATGAAAAGGTGCCCCGTGACTTCTGCAACGCTACTGCGCCTGTGCGCGGAGAATATGCAACGCCAACGAAGAATCCGCCATGCGAGTGTTTGCCGAGAAGAAGGGGCTGGCTGAAAAGCTGGCTCACAGCTTCAGCAAGTTTGAGGCCACTATCGCCGCTGCTATGCCGCGGCGGCATCAAACGAAAATAGCACTCTTGTCGCGCGAAGTGAATAAATACTGCATGTTTTTGTTTTTTTTCCCCTTTCATCGCACTCTCTCTTGAGTTCCATTTTTGTCAGGTAAGTGGGCGATCTCATGCTATTTCGGTTAAGCAGTATACTACCATTTAGTACGTACTTTTTCCGAGCTCCAGTCAACTACGGTTTAACGAGGTTTCACTGTACGCTAGTTGTGCCATCCTGCTTTGGCAGCACAATATGCCATATGCAAGAAGAGTGTACTTGTTTTGAGCAAGTTGAAGCAGGAAAAACTTGCAGCAGCAATGTCACCGGACAAGTCAATGCAATCTAAAGAACAGCGTTGCTCTTCAGTCTCTGCTGTTTGAACATTTACTACTGCTCAAGTGCCATGTTTATTTGCAAATAAAGTGCGCATGTATCCCCCCCATAAAAGGGGGGGGGGAGAAAAAAAATGTTATCGCCCCTTTCCCCCTATTCACCCCTCCTATTCATGCTCGCAGATATTTATTAATTTTAATGTTCACAGATTGGCAGATATGGATTTGTCCACGCTAAAAGTCTTGTTGATCTTTTATAGAGAGATTGAAGGCAAAAGCTGAATTAATCTAAGATTTTATTGGCTTACTCATCTAAAAGCCTTGCAACACTTGTTTTACGGCAACATATGGTTTAGTTCCTGAGAAAACTAACTGAATGAACTGCCCGATTCTTTGGCAATTCAAATCGTCCACAGTGAGTGCACATTCCACTGCGGCTGTGCCATTGACGTTGGATGACAAGCACTGCTAGGTTACCTAAACATGCCTTTGGGCTTGTCATTTCGTAATTGGCACCTTTACTGTGTCCATATTGTAAATGCTACTGCTATTGCTTTAAAGCACTGCTGTGTGTTACTGCCTGCTTTGACAGAGCAGGCATTGACAGGCATTGACAGAGCAGTATGAAGTAGCAGCACCAGGGAGTTATTCTGTGGGAAGGATCAATAAAATTGGCCGAACTGCTCTATGTCCTATGTTTAAATGCAGCATAATTGACTTTACCAACAGTGGCCGACTATGATTTACTAAATGTAAACCGGACATGTTACTTCATGGTATAGCCAGTACCATATTTTCAGATGGGCAGTGCTCTGTAGTGCCAATGTTGTCCTGCATTTGTATTATTTCTCTCACTTATGAAGGCTTTGTTTGTAGAAAAAGTGGTGCTTCGGACATGGTGGAACACTAGCCAATTGCATAAGCTTGACTAAATATTTGCTCTTAGTGTTTCTTTAAACGAAAACCAGCCATAAGAAATTTGACTGCACTTTATTTGTTAAAGCTCTGTCTGCAGAAGTCTCCAAGGGGTTGAAAAGAGAGCTAAAGGGCTACCTGTGGCGAACTTCCAAATACCTATGTTGTTGATATCATCAGTCAAAATGTGGGTAAGAGTTCTAGTGAGGCTTTTGCCATGGTCCTGCAATTCTGACAGGAAATTTTTCTTGTTGTTCCCGAGTAACACTGGGTGCCAAGGCTTACTCAGGAGCAATGAGAAATTTTTCTTTCAATCTCTATGGAAGCCACAAATTTAGTCCATTAGGTGTCAAGGATGAACAGTGAAGGCTTCCAAACTAGAAGGCTGGGCATCGCTCGTGGCCTCTGTTTCCAGAATGACACTCAGATCCAAGTTTCGCGGCCTGTAGTAGACGCATGCCTGCTTCTAAAGTGATGACACACACGTGCGCCTACCCAGCACCCTGTTTAACATCTGAGCACGAGTTGTTCACATGGCGGCCAAAGTAACTTAGGTGCACACCAATTCGTAGAAGTATCCCAACGTGCAGCAAGCGTAGTATGGCACCACAGTATAATTAGTAACATCAAAGATTGGGCTAGTTGGTTCTGCACAATTCTAAGTTCAATGGCGCAACTTCTTGAAAGAGGACAAAACCAAATAACAGACAAGGACAAGTACTGAGAATCTTTATTGCAAAGTAAATATGTTTGTTTGCATTCTGCAACATGTATATAATATCTTTCGTTAACAATAAAGATACCTTATTGAAAGCCGGTGCTTGTCCTTGTCTGTTCTTTGGTTTTGTTCTCGTTCAGGAAGTTGTGCTGTTATAAATTAAACCATAGTTTACCACCATTGGCCCAGCCACATGCATGACTGAACAACTGTTTCTAGTCTGGGTGTGTGTGTTATTTGTGCTAATCAATAGACCCTTTTCAGAATTGCAAAGCTAGCTTTCCAGCGAAGCAGTTTGGCCAACTAATGGTGGCACAGTCATTTTTGCAAACACAGCATGCAAGCACAGTTTGCTTGCATTATGACATGGAAAATGTGGATGTGGCTCTTGTAATGGAGACATGCAGAAAAAGCATGTGTAGACAGCACTTCGTCTTCATTTAAACCACTACTGGTGCCGCAGCTGGGCAAATGTGGTGCAGAGAAGTGCACTTGCACATTACGAAAAAGGCCCATTACCACTGAAGAGGCTGTCTGTCGTCCACTTACCTGGGAATGCCAGGGATGCCGACGCCGGGGTCCGAGTGGTGTGGCCGGGGCAGCTGTCGGGGGTCCATGAGCATGCCACCGCCGGGTGGCCCTTGGTAGAAGGGGTTCAGATCCCGCTGGCCCACCCGTGGAACCTCCTGCAGCGGGGACCTGGCACACAACAACCGACAACCACTCTTTCTGGCTGCTGCTTGCCATGACTACGCACATTTCCATTATGAACACGATGGTGGCAAAGAGTTTGCTCGCTCACTGGCCAAATAAACACAGAGGGTGATAGCAGAGCATCTCCAGGAAAAAAGCAAGGACACATATTTTGTGAGTATTGGATTTTCTACTGCAGTCTATAGCTACTGTCACAATAGACCACGGCAGTGAACCTCATGAGCTTCAGTTCATGATGAATTATTACATCCATCTCTAGCTAAAACTGGTACAATTTTCGATTTCAGAGTGTGCAAAGAGCTGTTTTATGTCAAAAGTCCCTGTTGTCATGGGCCCTTCCTTTGACAGGCTGATGTCTGCATTGAAAGGTGCCACAGTTTGATGACAGTGCAGCCTTTAATATGGAACTATTCATTCTCCGTTTGCCATCAAAGCTTTATGAAAGGTATCTATATGTATAGAATAACTGAATCATGCAGGCACTCCACCTTTAAAATCTTGTGTCATCACTGCTCTAAGATCTGCGTTATTTATTTATTACTTAAATGGGTCTGAGAAGAGAGTAACGACTAGCGCTCCAGTGGCAATAAAGGTGATCACGTTAGTACAAACAAACCTCGCATATAACGAAGTTGCACATGACATTAAAATAGCTTGATAGCTTCATTAAATAGCTACCCTATGTCTAAGTGAGCACACACTGAAAATGGTGGGGGAAAAAAGAGAAATTAGGTATGCGTGACAAAAATGCAAGCATGATGTCTTCGACGAGTTAGCAAAGGGTCTACTGTCGATGTTTGTGGCTTGGCAGTGGGTTGCCATCCCTTATGCAGAGTACGTAAATAGAGTTGAAACTCAAAATGCATTTTAAAATGCAATTGTGTGTCAAGTCTTATCAAACGAAATCAGCATGTTGGCTGCAAGCTAGCCAAGCCACTGGTCAAAATGCACATGAGAGTCCAGAATGTGGTGTTTTAAGTTGCTCCTGCAGAGTATTTCACATTTTCGCTACCAGAATAGATATATTGAGCTGTGAACAAACAAATATATTCGCTTCGCTGGAGCTAATATTCTCATGGATCTAGCATTTTTTTTCCGTTCGGTTATGGCAGTACGCATTTAATGAAATGAAACATGGCCAACCGGATTTTAAGTTTACTTCTTTATGTCAATGTTCATTGTAACAATGATAACAAAGGTATAATTCAGTCAGCAAAGCACAGGTTGGCACATACGCTTGCAAGTAAACTGACTCGTACTAGCTACACACTCATTTCATGGCGTGAGAAAGAGCATCAGTGAGTGATGAAGGGAGTGAGTAGACATGAGCATGATCGAGATTTTGAGAGGATGCACATACGAACAAAAGTCAATGAAGGCAAGTTTGAGTGGACTTGGAGTATCAACTTGAGTGACTTCTGGTGAGTGTAAGTGGACATGAGTACGTGCGAGTGGGAGTTGTACGAGCATGAGTAGGTGCTGGTATGTGTGAGTGCAAGCAACTATGAATGCGAGTGAATTGCTGGTGATGATGAGCAAGAATGTGAGTGCACATGTGCATAAGTGATTACATAGCCTACAAAAAATATTTGTGAATGAGTACAAGTGAGTAATTGCTTCTTTTGCTGGCCTATGAAGCAAAGCACTCAAAATTGAAAGGGACACCAAAGGCAAACATTAAATCAAGCTAAAGCGATAGATGAATACTCGAAAATGTATAAGGCATCAGTATTATCGAGAACAAAGCTTTAGTAGGAGAGAAACTGTGATAAATGTAGGACATGATTTCAGACTCTACTGAGACATTCCAAGTACTAGCCCAATGATGAAACTCCTCATTATTAGGAGACAAAAGAACACACCCATTAATATTAAAAACATCATTGCATTTTAAGATGGGAGAAAATGCTACTTGCCCAATTCTATCTGGTTTTCAGAAAGAAACTCATTGGTGCCTGTTACCCTTATGTAAGCAACAAACACGGCGCCATAAACACCAGGTCCTGTTTTTCTCCGAAAGTGAGGTGCCCCGAAGACATTGAGGAGACAGTCCCGCAAGCGGCGGGCTGCACGCCTGTAGCCTCGCTGCCACCCCCTGTTCGACCCCCTTCGCTGACCACGGGCGTCTCCCTCCAACTCGAGCCCCGCATGTTACGACCTCGGCGGTGCACAGTAGCCTGTGTCATAGAGACAGTAAAACTGTGTTTCAAAGAGAAAGGTTGTGTTTCTGTTTTGCTCCCTCAAGTTCGTGAGGCACCCTTCTTGCGTGGGAGCCGCTTGGGGCGAGTGTACACTTGTGCCTTACTTTGCGTCGCCTGTTTCTGGTCCACAGTGGCACATTTGCGGGCCGCTGTCGACCAGAGATGGTTTTCTAACAAGTGTGCGGTTAGGCAGCCGAGTCCGCGGTCGAGAACTTTTTACACTTAGATGCCAGTTACCCTTGACAACAACACGGCATGTAGTCAAAAGGTTGTTTTCGCTCAACCCAATGGTGCCGGTGCTTTTATGCATGGTAGTTCCTGTATCGCATAGTCCTGCACTTGTCTTGCTGGCTTGTGAAGCTCATACTCAAGGAGCAACTACAGGCACACAATATTCAAGTGACAGCAACAAGTGACGAGATACTTGTGAGAAACTAGATCGAGAAATGAAAGCGAGAAAGACAAGACCGCGTATCACTAAAAAAAGGTAGTGACAAACTTTCAGTGTCTGAATCAGAGTTTGCTCGCTCACTAGTCAAATAATAAATAAAAACATCAATTTTAAAAAAATGCACACTCATAAAAATATCTCAAACGTTCCATGAGGCCAACATTTTAACTAGAGAGTACTAGATCTAGTTTCAATGTCGTGTCTTCGCCAGAGCAAATGCATTCCATGCCGTCAGCGGCAAATGCTGTGGTGCCATCCGATAGCTAGAAATCGTAATACTTTCGAGAATCCATGTCTTTGAGGTTGTTTGTCTGTCCAATCTCAGATAACTTGTATTCGGTGATAAACTGGATGAAGCGAAGGCTCATTTAACCGTTTATCTCTTGCTGCCATAGAGGAGAGCAAGTAGCAAGAGCAAATTTGGATTGATGGTTGCTGCCACGTTGTTATGCAATAATATGGTGGCAGGCGGGCTGCTGCACAGACTTCCGGGCAATAAGTGAAATTTCTGCAAGCAGCTGAAAATGCTAGATCTATGTGATGTCTTGGGATGCTGTCAGCTGTGTCTTTGCTTGATTTCTGGTCATGCTGTCACATTTTATGAAAAAAAAAAAAGAAAGACGTAGTGCCGGCTGTCAGGTGCTGTTTTGCTCACCGACGGCAGTAAAGGGTGATGACGTATGCAGTGTCGCACCTCCCAAATCGTGCCAGGCAACTTAAATTGTGCTAGTTCTCTTAAACAAAGTGTTTCCTTGTCATGTAACATGCGCTGCATGGTTTCTGAAATTTAAGTCCACGTTTACATAATATTTGCTGCCTTTAGTGTCCCTTTAAAGAAAACCTTGTTCAGCATTAGGTGTGACACTCTAAATCCAGGATGGAGGAGTGAGTGCAGTCAGCTCACCACTCGATGCCAGGCTGCCTGCTGGGGATATGCAGGGGATTGTTCTCCTGGGACACCATGCGCGAGGCCTCACGTGACGACGAGGCCTGGGTGGTACTGTCTATCGTATCCAGCACAGAGACCACCTCCGTGTTCAGCTTGGAGATCAGGTCATCCAGGCTCTTGTATGCCCTGTTGCAAAAACAAAAAGGGCTCCGTCACCTACACAAGCCATTCACAATACATGACACGTGCTTCTATCGCTCAGCATGGCTTATGTTAATGGCTGAGGGTGAAGCACAACGCAGCCAATCATACTCCCATGTCCCCATCAGGATTACCCCTATTCATATACCTAAAGCATTCACGTATCGAAGGCAGGTACTCTGTACTGATCATTTGAAACAGGTGGATCATCAGTAGTACTGCCAGCTGCACTTACGTTAAGAAAATGCAGCCTTCGTTCAGTGAACTCACCAGAGAAAAGTTGGCGACACTGCAGTATTTTCATTTCCCTTTGTCTCTCAACAAAACGAAATTCCACTGACATTTACGAGTGAACAAATCAAAGAAGTTACTTGGAGCAGGATGTTGCACAACTTTCACTGTACGTGAGAAGCAGCAGTTCGGCAAAACAGATGCACTGCGTACAGTAAAAGTTCTAGACACCTGCGAAATTCACTTTTTTGGTTGCTTCAGAATGCAATTCATTTCATCTGTACTGATAGATTAACCAGGCACAAGCAGGTACTGTCAACATTGAAGACATCAGGGTGAGCTGGTGCAGGTACTTCAAAGTGGTAGTGCCACCATCAGTCTTTCACCCTTACATTTTTTCTGGCTTACAAAGTCTCTTCCCATGGTAAGAGTAGCTCTTTTGATATTGTAAAGGGGCAATTTACTAATACAGTTCAAATTATTATTTTCTTTAACATGCCTTCATCAATGGCTTTCTCGCCCATTCTTTTCTCAATGTTGTCAAGGAGGTCCTTTTGGAATAGGTAAAGCTCCACGCTCATTTCTTCCCTTATGTTGTCAGCATTAATGAAGGGAAACATTGTCATTCATCTGAGGGCAGCTCAAAGCTACCATGGAAAGTCGCACATGTTCCTCTGAAAGAAGAAAGGGAGAACCAATTTGCCATTGTCCGTGCTCGTTGCAAGACAAAGTGAGTGTTTTGGCAGATCTTTGCAGGTATCAGCAAGACCAATACTTCGAACTCCAATTCTGGAATTGTACGCTGCGACTTAGTCCAAAAGATCTTGCGGCAGCCGAGAATTTGTTTCATCCACTCTGGCCCAAGAGAATGCTCCAGTCACGCTGAAATGGGATGTGTCATATTTAATGTACGCTGGCTGGAACTTCAGCAAAATTCCTATCACCCTGAAATTCAAATCAACTGTGACCGTGCCAATGAGATTTGACTGTGCAAAGCAGCCTGTACAATATCCACCTTATTATAATACCGTGTGTGCCATGCTGGCACCATACTGTACACTCTACCCTATAAAAGAAGTGCTGCATGGTGTCAAAAAGTTCACATCGAGTTCAAGGCTGCGGATACGACACCAAACAGAATTGCCACGAGGGATGTAAACAAAGCCACACAAATACAAATGACAATGATTAGACTCTGCCTTGCACGCACCTGGACAGCTCTTCAAACTTGCCACTTGCAAACTTGTTCATGGTGACATTGGTTGAAGCTGTCCTCTCCTTGCGGACATTCTAGTAAAGGGTGGGGCCAAAATAAAAAAAGAAAAATTGTAGCAGTGTGACCAAGAGAATGTAATTCACAGGACTACAATGAGGCAACTCAAAAGATATCTGCATTTTATTTATTTACAGTTTTTATTTTGCATTAGCAGTGCTACTTATTTGTTGCAACAATTTCTAATGCTCTGTCTCTGCTTCAGCTTACAGGGATGTGCATATTTTGCTTAAGGTGTTCAAAAAATGATTTTGTGCTTGCTGCTGCACTGTTCTTGTTCAAATTATGCAGAAAGATTTCATTTTGAAGTCGACATCGTACAATGCAACACTTGGCACAGTTAATTGCCTAGTTTTCTTAATAAGAAAAAAAGTGCATACTTGCATTCGTTTATGGGGATGTGAGCTGCTGCCGCGACAGTGCAAGCATAAACTTGTTGTTGCCACCTGCCGGCAGTTTCAGAAAGCAGCGTTTCAGGGAGGGCTGCCATGTGTTCCAGAGGAGTGACCGGCTACTTTATGCAGCTGCCAGCAGGCGCTGACAAGTTTATGCTTGTGCCATCACGGCAGCAGCTTGCATTCCCGTGAACAAAGGCAACCCTTCACTTTTTTTCTTAAAAACCAGGCAATTAACTTTGCAAAGTGTTACACTGAACCACGTAGACCCCAGAATGATATCTCTGCAAAATTTGAGCAAGAACAGTGCAGCGGTGAGCACAAAATCTTTTTTTCAAGCGTAAGCAAAATATGCACACCCCTGGAAGCACCACTTCTAGAGCCACACACTATGCTGTCACACTACTTTATGGTCTTGAAGCAGTTCTTAAACCAGTGCAGTTTGCACATGCTGAAAGGACGTGAACACAGCTCTTTTTTAGCAATGGCACGACATCACAGCTTGCGGGGTGTGGTACCAAGCACGCAATGGCATTACCGTTCAACAGGGTGGCAGATTGGAACTACTTAGTGTTCCATTATGGTGCACTGTGTACTTGCCCCTGTCTGATGTGCTGCTGCTACTGCTTCATGCTACACACCCTCACACAACAGACCTATAGGCAAGTAAACAACAGGCACACAAGCACAGTTTTGGTACTTTTGTACAGAGTAGTGACAGGTAAGATAAACTGTTACTAACAACTACATGACAGATAATACATCCTTTATATGCCATAAAAATCTTACAGGCATATTTAGGTGCATAGTGGTGGCAGTGTCACCCACACTACACTCAGATATATGTATAATGGACCTAATCAACAAAGTCGCCTGACAATTGCAGGATGATCCGGCAGACCCTCGTCAAGTCTGCATTTTCCCCATCTCAACACCCTACTCATCCCCTCTGCCTCCAGACACTAGAAACAAGAGGACAGCATCGCAACCTACCCCAAGGTTGAATACAGACAACTTTTCTTTCTTCTCTGCACGGTAACTTGTCAAAGCTGCTTACATGCCTGCCTACTTACCAGCACGTTCACCAGTAAAAAGCCTCCCGAAGGAATCACTTTGAGCACGTAGCGCTCAGAGCCCTGTATGGAGGCATAGCGCAGCGTGTACAGGGACTGGTTGTCATTCCACTTGTCAGGCAACAGCTCTGTGCCCTTTGAGCCTTGCGTCCACTGCAACAGGGCAGAATAATGGGTCAAAAAAGGAGTGTGGGGTTTAGTGTCCTTAAGCAACTCATAGGCTATGAAAGACACCACAACATGGGAAAGTGAGGGCGGGGGTCGCCAATGTACGTACACAGAAGTATTATGTATGCGAGTGTTTTTCCATGCCTCCTCCTTCGGAATGCGATAGGGAATTTAAAACACACACACACACACACACACACACACACACACACACACACACACACACACACACACACACACACACACACACACACACACACACACACACACACACACACACACACACACACACACACACACACACACACACACACACACACACACACACACACATCTTGAACCACGCTAATGCCACTGAACCACCGCGGCGGGTGAAATAAAGGAAGACGTAAATGAAGCATTCAGCGAGCTCGCCCCAATGTACGACACCTAAAGCGACAATGCAGGGAAAAGTTTTGAGATCAACAAATAATTTCGATCACGTAGGGGCTCATGGTTACAGTTCCGTCTGGATTAACAGGTGAACGAGGTTCAATTTTGTGTGCCTCTTTTTTGCATTCTGTTAGCGTTGTGTTGGTGCGTGGAGCTCTACCTTGGTAGAGTTACATGTATACAAATTTCTAGAGGGTTTTTCTACAAAGAAAATGGAATCGGCAAGAGCTAGAGACGAAAAATTGGCGAACCCGACGTTACGCGTTTAAAGGTTTCGGCGGTGCAGAATTCTACCACGACTTACAACAAATCCGGATCACCGAATCTAATGGTTTCACAAATATATTTGCGATTGTTATTGCATCACCTAAGTTCACTGCTCCCGAACCTAAAATTTGCGAATGCTTCTATCACTTGGCGGATGCAAGCAGACCTTAAACTGTACGTTTAGCACAAACCACAAGATGCTAGGCGCTGACAATCATGCAATACTTGTATAGAAGCAGAAAATACTTTAGGGGCGCGGCGCAGTGGAGAGGACGAGACGCTACGCGCAGTACCTGCTCTCCAATGCCATGACAGCGCTTGCCGCTTCTCACTAGCAGGTAATGGGCCAGCAGGACGAGAGCATCGCTCTTAGACTTCAGGGTGTCCTTGCATGACTTGAAGAGAAGCTCCAGGCCAAAATACTTTTCAACGCAGGACTCCGACGAGGACCCGCCGGGGCTTGACATAGCGATTTTTTGCTTCGGCTTGTGCGCCGTGCCGTTCCAAGTTACGACCTCAGCAGCGCCTCCCGCGTCAGCAATGAACGCTTTCTGCCCAACGGCTTTGAGCACGAGATCCGAGATCCACGATTCCGCGAGATCTTGAGTATCGTAATAACGATGAGGATATCATATCTGTTTGCGGTATTAAATTTACAACGCTGCACATTTACTAAATAATGCACATTTTGGTACTCTGTTTAGTTCTTTGTTTTTATCAAACGGTAGACAAGTTTTGCGACAGAAACCGAAACTATCTTTTGACGGAACTTGAGCGCAACCTGTGCGCCAGCCGCTTCTTTGAAAGTGCAACCATATGATGGTTGAAGAAGCGTATAAAAGCTGAACACGCTGCATCATGTTTGTAATACTTAACCAATCACTGATCGAATAGCTGAGGGTGGTGATCGATGTGGACTTGTTTCTTCATCTTGAAAGGGGCGAGTTGCAGCCAAGGAACAAGGACACGAGAAGGCACATAAGAACGTATCGCACGCAGCGCTACACACCCAAGTGCTGCGTGTGTGTATGCCATTATCCTTAGGTGTGGAGCCTGAATGAATCATGATAAGGATGTTGCGTTTTTTGGCGAGATGGTAATTTGCTGCGAGGGGATGCGCTAGAAGACAGCGCGTCCGTACAAAATTCAGCCCCCTCGCAAAAAGACAAGCCGTTTGTAGCTGCACATTTAGCAACAAGTTAGCAAAACGCGTCTGACAGATTTAGTCACGGCTAGAGCGTCTGGGAATGCAGGAATCTGACTTCAGAAAGTGGGTTGGCGAGTGCATGATGGGCCATATATCACGCAATGAAGCGGCCAAAGAATATCAGAAGCGAGCGACCGCGGGAGAAATTATGAAATAGCCCGTCTTGAGACGGAGCTGAGCGAATTGCAGTCGTATATGTAAGCTCCATTGAACATGTCTTTGATGCGCACCCCAAAAGTAGTTATCCTGTCAGGATCCGACCAGGAACCTCGGTGGAATAACTGCCCCGAACCTCAGCGCGGCCTTTCGACATATATATATATATATATATGTGTGTATATATATATATATATATATATATATATATATATATATATATATATATATATATATATATATACATATATATATATATATATATATATATATCAGAAGGATCAATTGTTGAGAACCACGAAGCACGCTCTCTCTCTCTCTCTTCATAAATAATAATAATAATAATAATAATAATAATAATAATAATAATAATGGTGGTGGTGGTGATGATGGTTATGATGATGATGATGATGATGATGATGATAATTGAGGTGCGATTTAGCGGTAAATGCGATAGGAATACATTCACATTGCGTCGCACCTCTTTGAGGTCGCATCAATGATTCAAACCGCGTTCAACACTTTCCAAAGTGTTGTTCAGGAGCTCAGTCGGTGCACGTCCTGCCTCTTCTCTTCGAGGAGCCAAGTACAACTGACGATGGTCCAATTACCCCTGTGCTGCGCCAACAGATTCCAACTTGCGCCTGCGAATTTCTTGATTTCATCACCCCATCTAGTCTCTTGCCGTCCTCGACTGCGTTTCCCTTCTCTTGGCACCCATTCTGAAACCCTAATGGTCCACCTATTATCTAACCTACGCATTACATGACCTGCCCAGCTCCATTTCTTTCTCTTAATTTCAATGAAAATATCGGCTATTCCCATTTGCTCTCCCACACCGCTCTCTTCCTGTCTCTTAACGTTACGCCTATCATTCTTCGTTCCATCGCTCTTTGAGCGGTCTTTAACTTGTTTTCGAGCTTCTTTGTCAGGAAGGAAGGAAAAAAGTGGAGAAGGAAAGGCAAGGAGGTTGACCAGTTTAGCTTAACCGGTTTGCTACCCTACACATGGGAGCGGGATGGGGGGGACGAAAGATGGGGAGGAGAGAGAGAGAGCACATAACACAGCCCACACATCATTAGTCACAGTACGTCACTCTTGTGGGGTACGTGACATCACTGTCACAGCTGCTTGTCTAAGCCCCTCTCGTTCATAAACCGAAGTAGTCCCTTCCTCGCCTTCAGCTGCGATGTCTTCTGTCGGCAATATGTGAAAACAGTTGCAACTGACAGTGGTCTATTGTCAAGGTACGCTAGAACGGACGCCAGGGATTTCTTTGTCAGTGTCCACTAAAAAGAAAGGTGTGCAATCAGTGCATTCTATCGGTGGTAGCATGTGGGGCAGAAAAAAAAAAACAGTTATTTGTCAGTGTCCACTTTTCTGCTCCATATGCTACCACCGGTAGAATGCACTGATTGCACACCTTTCTTTTTAGTGATAATGGTAAGCTACCGGTAAGGATCTGAGTATGTTTGCCGTATGCGCTACAACCCAATTTTATTCTTATGTCAATTTCATTCTCATGATCAGAGTTTCCTGTGAGTAATTGTCCTATAGGTAAACGTATTCATTCGCATACCCTAGAGGCTGACTGGCGATTCTGAACACTTGTTCTCTTGCCAGGCTATTGATCATTATATTTGCTTTCTGCATATTAATCTTAGACCCCGCTCTTACACTCTCTCTTTTAAGGTCCTCAATCATTTGTTGTAACTCGTCCCCAGCGTTGCTGAACAGCACAGTGTCATCTGCAGACCGAAGGTTGCTGAGATATTCGTGGTTGATCGTTACTCCTGAGCCGTTCCAATTTAATAGATTGAATACTTCTTCCAAGCACGCAGTGAATAGCCCTGGAGAGATGATGTCTCCTTGTCTGACCCCTTTTTTTCTAGTTATCTTCCTACTTTTCTTGTAGAGAATTAGGGTAGCTGTAGAATCTTTGTAGGTGTTTTCCAAGATATTTACGTAAGCTTCCTGTACTCCTTGATCACCTAATGCTTCTATGACTGCTGGTACCTCTACTGAATCAAATGCCTTTTCGTAATCTATGAAAGCCATGTAGAGAGGCTTTCATAGCCTCTCTACATAGCTTTAATAGATTACGGAAAGGCATTTGATTCAGATAGATCAGATTCAGATAGATTAATAGATTTAATAGATTAAAAGAACGTCATAATCACTCAGCCGCCGCGGCGGATGTCTCGTTGACGAATTACAATGGGTGAAGAGGCCCATGAGTCTCATAGACAGCAGTAAGTCTCGTTCACATGCTTAGATACACGCAAGCTCCTGTAAAAAATAATAAGTAGAAAGGTAATCTGAAATGACGGAGAGAAATAAATGTCATGACAAATGAAATGACGAAAGTGGCATCTACGATCAAGAGTATACAGTCCTTCATGACCCAGCAAATAAAAAAAAATTCGCAGGGCTTAGATACTGGGCTGGTGATGAGGCCACTATAAAGGAGGGTTTTGCTAGATCGATATCAGCCATTGAGTTCCTCGCTGTCTCGTGTTGACGTCAAGCAAGAACTTTGCAAGACGCTTCGGAAAAATTTCACCGAACGTTTAATTACAATGCGTATAGAGTATAGTGTAAGCAAAAAAGAAAAGAAACATAACAACTACAGTTACTGAGTGCAGCAGTGAAGAAAGTGCTATTTTTTCTCGACTTGTACACTAAAACCGCTCACACCCTTTGGGGTGTATATTTGCCACACAACAATAATCGTCATCTGTCTTGTCCGCATTTCCTTTCTTTCACGCTACCATCCCGGTACTTCCAAGTCACGAACGGCATGCGCGTTGTCAGCATGACTGAGCATTCTCGACGGGAAAGTAGCGAGCGCCGCGTTTTCAAGAAAAGAAACGCAAACAAGACAGATGACGATGATCGTTGGGCGGCAAGCATACACCCCAAAGGGTGTACATTTGTTTAAGAGTGTCGCGCCATTTCGTATCTATATCGGCTTTCGTTTCCGTGGCACCGTCGCGTGTTTTTTTTTTTTTTTTTCGCTCCAGCGACGCCATCACGTAATTGATGTTGGCTTCTCTCTTGAGACTTCATCTAGTGACCGCGGGCTTCCCTCTATTTAGGCAATGCCATTACTTGACCGAATTCGCCCGAAGCTTCGATCATCACCGAGGTCACCGAGGTCACCGATGATCACCGAGGTCAAACGGGGGATGCACGGCTGCACGGAGCACGCGGCAACTGGCCATTAGTCCGCCATGAACCACTCCACACGCGCTTTAACCTGGTGGCGCGTGGATGGAGGGGCTTTGGTTCGCCGGCTCTAGTCCAGTCCGCAGCACTTCTTTCCTCGCAATAGCACTTCCCACTCGTCGTAGCATGCATGTATTGACAAAGCGAGCCGAAGAGGTTACTTTTCTTCGAAATTTCGTTTTTGCCCCAGGTGATCAACGTAAGGTGCAACGTCGCGCCCCCTGCCAACACACAATAACCTCGTCGAGCGGCGATAAGGGATGGTATTCGGGTAACGCGCATTAGCCACGTGGTGCGAGTTTCCGCGCAGTCAGTGCAACGCAATGAGCACATACGCAGTACACACATTCCAAAGGTTCCTGACTGTCCATTTCGTGCCTGCTGCTGAAGTGCTGGTTGGCTGGGGGCTGTTGCGCCTGGCAGTCCTTCTGGACAAAGGACGCACACCGCGGCGAGCGTGCAACTATGGAATGTCGTTCGCGCTTCATGGGGTTTTCGACGCCATAGAGCTGGCGACGAAACCAACATCACGTCAGGATAATTGACTAGCGATTGTGTGTCGCGTCTTCGTCTGCTCAACGACCCAGAGCTGACGTACGAAACGAGTTCGGGGACCCCGAACTGTAAAGGGTTCATCGGCCATGTGCAACCTGCAAAATTGTTGCAAAAAGCCTACGCTGACGGCTTCGTGGGAACAGCGCCGACCCCAGTTTCATATGAAATTGCATTTTAGGGCGAGCGCCTAAAGCGGCTTGTTGAGCGATGACCTTGAAAAAGAAAAAAGCACGGCGTCTAGTTGATTGGTTGAAAAGAACCCACGTGACCTTTTCCGAGCGAGCAGCGGCAGGAGAGATGGAAAAACAGGTGTTGCGTCGATGACTGCGGCGACAGTCGAATGCGAAGCGGAGACGGCTATGGAGGACGCCACGGAGGAAGGAAACTGAGGAGAGGCCCTGACGACACTCTTTGTGAAGCTAAAGTGAAGCCGGAAGTTGGCGTTGCTCATGGCGTTGCTCCGCCTATCGGGCCAGCTCTCCTCTCTTGTTTACATTTCTCACGAAACCACGCCGCGCTGCGCGCAACCGTGCTGCCCGGACCCGCGCGCTCCGCAGCAATACTAAGCAATCGTTAGCACGTTAGCAAGATTCCGCGAAAGAGGGCAACATTTCCCGCGGATATTACTTCGTCCGTAGCCATTGCCGTGGCGCGGTACATTGCGTACAGCGTTGCATGCGCGTTCATTTCACGAACTTTAGTTCCTCCTGTCCCACCTGGCCACAGCAACATCCGGTAGAGCACGGTACAGATAACGCAGCGCAACAAATCACGGAGACCAACGCAAACCTGCCCGCACGGCGCCTTTGCCACAATACGAAACCTACGGAGCAACACATGTGAGCGCACAGAACAATAACAAAGCCGCCATTGTGGCCCGAAAGGGGGGCCACTACAGCAAAGAAATAAAAAAACCCAGCAAAACTAAGGAGAACCTACTACGTCATATCCTCCACACTTTTCTCCTTCTTCCATGGTATGGTGGATAGATGGTGGCCTCCATGGATATGGTGGCTTCTAGCCACCATATCCATGGAGGACGCTCACCCGAGGCCTAGCGGATTGGGTGGTAGGCCTCGGAAGTATGTTACGGCCGAGGATGCTCGCCAAGCGAGAAACGAGGTGCGACGTGCGAAACGGTGGGAGCAAGGCGTTGGACCGCGTGTGCTGCTTTCCCCTGCTGAGTGGACGCAGCGTAATCGTACGTGTTCGGCTTGCGTTGCACATTTGTAACACCTACTGGTGACAGTTATGCTGCACCTTCATGTAGTGCATTAAGCGCTCGCATGTGTCGTCGAGGGGGTCAATCTAAAGCGCCACACGTGTATATCACACTGCAGCTAATTATGTGTGATGTAATAAGTCTGCCCCTTCCGATCGTATAACTTAATGTATTACCAAGTGTGCAGCAAGCTTTCGCCTTTATGTGTTTCAGGAGTGTAACACGCTGCCGAACTTTTCATTGCATCGAGGGCAGGTCGAAGGTTGGGCACCAGAGGCGGACTCCGGCGGAGTGGCGCGACACCATGGGTGGGATTTTGCAGACTGGGCGACAGTTCCAACTGACCGAGAAGGTCCCTTCGAGTGAAATAGGGGAAGTCAACTGCTTAAATAGGGGATCTTGAGTGTTGTGAAGTGTGCTCGGACATGTGAAGACTTTGACACGTGGTGTGCTCAGAGGATCATGGAGCCATTCTTGTAAACCATCATCATGTAAATTTGTACATAAAACTTGTTTTCTCATCTCTCAGACGTCGTTCTGGACCTCTCTTTCTCCCAACAACTGGCAGGGCACCAGCCATGGGACCTTCGTGGCCGCTCGGACCCCAGAGTTCACAATAGGGTGCCAGTTTCCTTCTCACGTTGGGCCGCAGCCCAGCCAATCAGAACTTCAGCAGCAGGCGAAACGGACGTATGTCCCGAAGGGGTGCACACTTACAGAACCCTTTTCTTCCTTGGGCTACTCCGCGTGGTTCTGTGCCAGCCCGGGGAATTTCTTCGACTTAGGGTGCCTGGTTACTTTTCCTCATCCATGCACCCTACCATAGGCACGAGCACAGGGGGAGAGGCGGTCGCAGGGAGGCCGTCCCCTATCCTGGTTTGCTAAGGGGGGATGGGAGAGCAAATACAGTGCACAGTTGTTTGATATCTTATGAGGGCCTTGATCGGTTACTTTTGCCTTTTATCGAGCAGGGCATAACGCCGTCCACCAGATATGATTCCCTCATTCGGCATTCGGCAATAAAGTGTAGGATTTTGTTTGATACAAATGCGGACACGTACCGGGGCGGATAGCGTGCGAAAAGGGAGGCAGACCGTGAGGTTGGGGAGCGCTGCCCAGGGCCGTACCCAAAAATTTTTTTCAGGAAGAGAAAGTTGGCCCGAACTTGATCGGGCACAGAAGGTAGGAGAAAGCCGGGAAGGCCGCATGCTAACACAGAAATTTCGGGGGGGGGGGGGGGGAGCAGGTGCCCGGTCGGCCACCCCCTGGCTACGCCCCACGCGCTACCTGATGGTTCGGCTATCCTGATGAATATTTAGAAGGCTTTGGGTGCGAGCTAGTTGGTAAACAGGACACAGAACAGCGCTCGTCCTGTGTCCTCCCTTGCCCGTGTTTTTTGGCGCTGTTTTAAATATGACTGATGAAAATCTCTGCGCCCGCATGTGCACCCTACCCTGGCTTCGAGAGGCGCGACTCAGGCGTCATCATGAGCCTCAGCGTGGCGGCACAGGAGGTGGTCACTGCGAACGGACGAAGGCACACATTAAGCCAATTTCTTAGGCCTTCGTAAAATTTTCAGTGAACCCAATTGAATTCCCGGCCTTACTTCACTTTACGTCTTCACTGCAGGGCTTGTTATGATGCAGTGAAGACGCACTACGGAGCAACGCAGGGGAGACTGCGCGAACCCCAAGTGGTCCCGAGTCTTGTAACCTAGCTTGATGGAACGTGGTTGTAATGGTGTGTATTGAGGACAGGACAAAGAAAGGAGGCACACAGGACCGTCACCGAACTTCAACTGCGGGGGTCGAAGTTGAAGTTCGGTGACTGTCCTGTGTGCATTCTTTCTGTGTCCTGTCTTCAAAACGCACCGTTATAGCCATGTTCCATCAAGCCAGCAACCAACTAGCCCATCTAAGTCTGTTAACCTTGTAACCTAGCCTCTTAGTCGATCTGGATTAACTACGGAGGTGGTGTTGTGGTCCGGCGGCAGTGTGGAGAAAATGTGTCGAGACATCGGTGGCTCTCTTGGAATATTTTGCAAAGAATGAGTCAGATTTCCTGAACAAGCCGGTAATTGGTGATGAGACATCGGTTTACTGTTATGATCCCATACCCGCCGTGGTTGCTCAGTGGCTATGGTGTTAGGCTGCTGAGCACGAGGTTGCGGGATCGAATCCCGGCCACGGCGGCCGCATTTCGATGGGGGCGAAATGCGAAAACACCCGTGTGCTTAGATTTAGGTGCACGTTAAAGAACCCCAGGAAGTCGAAATTTCCGGAGTCCTCCACTACGGCGTGCCTCATAATCAGAAAGTGGTTTTGGCACGTAAAACCCCAAATATTATTATTATTATGATCCCAATACAAATAACAGTCTAAGTAATGGAAGCACGTTGTTTCTCCCAGACCAAAGAAGCTATGTGTGCAAAGATCGGTTCAAAAGCAAATGGCAACAGTTCTTTTTTGGAATAAGAAAGGATTTCTACTGTTGGACTACCTCAAACAAGGTCGACCATTAATGCAGAATATTACTGCGCTTTACTGACGAAGTTGTGACAAAACATCAAGAAAACATGTCGGGGAAATACCTTTAAAGGTGTAGTCCTGTTTCATGACGATGCCTCGATACACACTGCAGGTGAAACAATGGCAAAACTGACCTTTCTAGGCTTTCAAGTGATGTCACATCTACACTATTAGCCCGACCTGGCTCATTCTGACTACCTGCTTCACAATATTGATAAAAGAAACCACTTAAAGGGGGAGAGTTCTGGAGGAACCTATAACGCCGCAAATGAGTGGTCGCGCAAGCAGACAGAATTTTATTTGCAGAGACTTAAGAAACTACAGTATACAGATGTCGCAAGCGCATTGACTTCCTGTGGGATTGTGAAACATTTTGTGGCAGTTTCAGCTTCTTAGGTCATTTTTTTTCTGGATAAGACTCAATACTTATAAGCACCCACTCGTATTATCACCTGGATGGTGATAATACAAACAGGATCACCCCATTTGTGGGATGCGAGGACGGAGATTTGTGGGCAAAGGATAAATCCAAAAGTTCAGGAACAAAATGACATTCAGAACTACAGGAAATATGGGTATTTTACTATGTTACATGCCACGAACATCTCCAAACGGCTTCTAGACAAAATAGTTCGAAAATAATGAAGTATCGGTATACCCAGCACAATTTTAGTGCTCATGCAACCTTCAGCGTGATGAAACTGGTGTAGGAGTATTAAAATTAGCCTTTCCCCGGCACCGTCGATGCCTTATTTTTGGGCTGTGGCAGCCGTGTGCGGCATCGGATATTTGTTTACCGCATTATAGAGTACGACTGTCACGTGACTGCAACGCTCTGCAGTCTTAGACATGGCGGCCAAGTGGCTGTGGATTGTCTTCATACATTTGGAGAAAGCTCTCGATGAAGGACCCAAGTGGAGAGCCTGGGGAAGCTCAAGAAAAATAAATGAAGAAAGCGTAAAGAGAAGCAGCTTGGCGTTGCCAGGAGGTTTTTTTCGGGGTGGGGTGCGCGGGTGGGAGGTGGGAGTATAGGCACGCGACGTAGCCACTCCCCTGGCTACACCATTGCAGCGAAGCCGTATAACGCGGTGATTGGCGCTCTGATGGAACGATGTGTGAGAAGTAGGAAGAGAAAGAGAGAGAGAGATAAACATTTATTGGATTCCGGCCCCCGTTTCAAGACTACTGGGACGGTTGTAAGCGGCGGCCAAAATTAAGCGAGAGGTGGGAGCAGAGATAAGAAAAGGCAGGGACATGTTACCCAGAGGAAATCCGGTTGGCTACCCTGCACGAGGTGAAGGTGATGTGGGGATTTAGATATAAAAAAGAGATAAATGAAAAAAATATAAAGAAATGAAATTGAAACAGAACGTATAGATACAGTCCGTCACACATGTACCGTATGTACACACGGGAATGGCTGCCACAAGGCAAGCACAGTTCCTCAGGCAGTGGCACCGCTCTCATCGGAAACAGCAGAGCAGCGCTCCTATTTGTCGGAAGTCGCGTGATCGCTTAGTGTCAAATAAAACAATGAGCAGCAACACACCAACTCTGCATGCAGTCTTCCAAAGGATCTTCCTTTGGATTATGAGTCCAAGGACATCATACTCAAAACAAAATCTGAACAACTGTTTTCGCGATCGGTGATGACTTTCCTCCATCCATAAAACCTCAACAACATGCCGTTATGTTCACGATCTACTCGCTTCCGATGTTTATAAATCATTGCTGCAAAAGCCCGTTGGTACTTGTGACGCTTGCCCCTGACCACTGTCCCCCTTCGGAAGTTACAAGTGACTGGAATGGGGATGCTTTGATAGATTGGCGCAGTGAAGACCAAAGATAAAGAATTCTGAAGGATTACACCAGGAGAGCGGTCAAAGTTGCGGCACATTGTAGCAAACGTTAAAGGGGGAAAGCTGAAAGGATTTGGTGGAGTAATGGGGAAAGACGCGAGCTATGTTGGCAATTATGATTGACTCTGGTAGCAACGGGACACAGCGTTGGCTCTTGAGCAGGTGGCAAGAGGATGCCGAGGAAGATCCCAACACTAAGGACATAGAACAGCGGGTGATTATAATAGGGCAAATATGAAAGAAGGTAATCAGAAACAGAGATCCCGTTAAGAAACGGGAAACCGATGTTGAGCCCTAAGTAAATGGTGCTGAGATGACGAAGGAAGATTTAACCGAGCTTCAAAGAATTGTAGTCAACATCTTTCATAAGTGTGGAGCAGGTCACGTTCTTGTGGTGGTTCATACTTTTACTTTCACCCGAAGTGCGAAGGGTTCATGTGCACTGTGGAATGTGTCCAGGGTGAAATCTTGCTTGCGTCAGTAACACAAATCTGCGCTTCTTGATTCGCAACTTATACTTTTCGTGCCAATCCTTTGGATACTGCTGAAATAACTCGTTTTGCTTCATTATGCTCACACTTATGTGCGATGGTGATCATACCTTACAGCGGCCAAACTTCCGATGACTTTCGTTGTTTTACACACGCTTACTGAAGCCCTTCATAATTAGCCGCAATTTGACATTACACCAGCACGCTAGCGGTTCAGATACTCCCGAATTATAGTGTTGCTGCTACATGCGGAAATATTTAGCCTTGCGACCTGTTACACACACATCTATGCTTTAAAGCTATCGTACTTCAATCACAACTTCAGAACTTGCGGCGAAGTTCTTCAGTGGTCACTTCACCTTTCTGGGAAGATTCCCGCACGGCGGGAAATTGCTTTCGCTCCGACGGCCGCCCCTTTCTCGCGGGCCGTCCCGCGTCGGAAGGAGCGAGAGTGATCACGTGACCTCCCCGTTCACCCTCCCCTTCCTCTCGACGAACCGCTTCCTCCTCCTCTGCAGCGGCCGCAACGGCGAAGCGGCAGCGGCGGCCGCAGCGGCGTTCAGCCAGCGCCGAGCAGCCGCAGCCAGCGCTGCGCAAGTGACAGTGAACATGGTGCCCCGCCGTTCGCGACGCTTCTTTGTGGCCAGCTAGCGGTGCTTCCCGACGTGTCTCGAGTGTGCGTGCACCAGTGACCATGGTGGGTTCCTGATCGACGTCGTAACCCGGAGTTACCGCGCCGGTGCCGCTCAATCGGCCCCCGAAAGCACAACGACGCGCGTCATGGATGTGGTCGGCGAGGACCAAGCGCTGCAGGCGGTCTTGGGTAAGTTCGCCTCCGTTGCCTCTCCTCCTCCGCTTCTCTCGAGCGCGCCCTTTCGCTCTCTCTCTCGGCCCCTCTCTCACACACACACCCGTGGCGCAGAGCAGAGCCTGCCTACCTGTTGCATGTTGTTATTGCACTCTCTTGGCGGCGGGACCTCTCGATTTCCGGGGGGAAAGGAAGAGAAATGCGCGTCCCCCCCCCCCCCCCCCGCGCACTCGCGAAAATTCTGTTCCTTGTTGGCCCGCACGCGCGCGCTCCAGTGAATCGACGACCGTTTCGGAAAGTTTCGCGCATCTCTTCCGCGCTCGCGTTTGTTTACCGAGTCCCTGCGCTCCGCGGAGCTTGGGACTCGGAAGTGATAATCGTCTCGGCAAGCACGCTCGTAGCTTTCGAGATCACTCGTCGGCCGCGTCCCCCCTGTATTTCGTCAAAGGGTGGGTCGTTGCCGAGGGAGCTCGTGCCACCGACCGCTGCTTGCCGGACGTCGACGTCAGCCGGTCGGCGCGGCGGCTGGTTAGGCCTAGCGCCTGCTCAGCCCAACATTCACGGTCATTCACATTCCGATGCGAGAGGAGGCCACGGCTAGCTGTTGCCGCCGCCGCCTCCGGCGTGCTCCGGCGCCTTGCTCCTTTGAAAAAAACGAAGCGGTGTAATTCTTTCAAAGGGCTCGCACTGCAGGCGGAAGCCAACTCTCTTTGACGCGTGCCGCGAAGATCACATCAGTTTGTTTTGAATGCACCTCCTCGGATTGGAGTGCAATCATTTTCAACGCGCAAGCTCCGAATGACGTTGTACATCCGCAAAATGTCTATCCTTTCGCAGTCTTGAGCGCCCGCGAGACTATATTTCGAAGTTGTTGAGCGCTCATTCGGTGCGTGCAAGGTTAACGCGCGCTCCAGTAATCGCGCCCTTGAGACGTACACACGGAAACAACGCCGATGAGAGATGCGCTCAGAGGTCCGCGTAGTCGCGTGCGATCACACCCCCGGCACACCCGAAGCTTTGTGTACTATAGGGCTCTGCTTTGTTTTTGCAATGTAACGCACCCGCGTTACGTAACGAACTGCTGCATGCGCTGAAGCAACGTGACATCCATATACACCCTGCAACAACAGGATAAAGGCTGTATAAGATTCAGAGACGGAAGTTCAGTTTTCTGTGTACAGAGCTTCCTAAGCAGCCATGACGCCGGCCTTCTGGTTCATTCATGCGAGGACGCTTGTTGCGCGTTTGTTTCCCAGCTCGGCGTTTATGTAACAGACATGGCGATGCTATATTTAATATAGCGCTCGCTATACTTTCAGTCGTGATCGAGCCCGATCCGGATCGAATTTCTCGATCGCAATTGGCTCCCTTCCGCAGAAAAGGATCCAATCGCGCTCCAGTAATTGGATTCCAATCGGGCTCGATCGCGATCGAAAGTTCTTCGTGTGACCGGGGCGTCAACTGCGTTCACCCCGGGTCACGGCTGTTTGTCGGCCATTTTACTTAGTCAGAACGCTCGAGGAGAACGATCGGTGAGATCTTCGGCGTCCATACGTATCTTTCCCGCAGTGTATGCAGGATAAAGATTATTTTGATCTCCTATACTTTCGCGGAATTTAGTCGCCGCTAACGCACATGCCCGTTATGGCCACTATAGCTGCAAGTGCATATCTCACCGAACGTTCTCCTCGAGTGATGTGATTATAGTCACCTTCTTCGCAATGAAGAAACATTTGAGCGAGCACATAGAAATGTTCAGACTGAAAACACCTGTAGATGCTCATTCTAGGTGTGTAGCCTGGCCATGTATAGTTTAGGAAGATGCGTGCGCATTGCATTACCAGCGTGTACCGTCTAGCACCGACAAGAATAGACTGTGAATGGTATAGAGTTTTGTATAAAAGTTCGTTTGTTGTAATTGGTGTTATGACTACGTGCAACGAGGATTGTGTACCGGTGCAGCGCCAACCTTAACGTGCTTCTTAGTGCTTCCATCGCGTCATTATAGCGACGGGAAAGCGATTCGAGGGACGAGACATCAGCGACGTGTTCTGTTGACTGTACAGCGCTCGAGGAGAGACTACACGTCAGTCGGTTCCGCGGTCATCAAGCTTTCAAAGCGAGGCGCAACAGTCCCCCTTTCCTCGTTTATTTGTGTGTGTGCATTTGATTCTTCATATTCCAGAGCGAATCACGAGGACCACTCGTCGGATTGATGCGAACTCGCGAAGGAAGCCACAGCGTCGACGCGTGTCCTAGCGCGCCCGAGTGCGACGCTGCGTGCGCTATGGCTACACACCAGCGGCAGATCGTTTCAGGCGCGGCGCCCAGACATTGGTAGCGTTCGAGAGAGCGTATAGATATTCCGGATTCAGCGTTTGCCGATAAGGAATATAGGAGGTGGAGGAGAAACAGACGCGTGCGCGTACGCCGTCTCTCTGAAGATGCCTCAGGCTCATCTGGCGCGTTCGAACGCCCGATTCCGGCGCGCCGGCGCACAACGGCGCGGAGGCGGCGGCCGCAGAATTTTATGACCGCCATGTTTCTCTCTGGCAGGAGATTTGTCGCGCCCATGCTGCAGTCCGGCAGGATGTGTGTCTGAAAAAGCGGCGCCCATGGGAAGAACCGCCCGGTTCGGCTTGCTGTGACGTCAGCGACCGAGTGGTAGAGGAGGAGAGAGAGAGAGAGACAGAGAGCCGATGAAACTAGGGGAAGTGTTGGGCGAGAGAGATGGAGAGGGAGAGAAAGTCGTAATTGGCCCTCGCATGCACCTCCGCGGTGGTGGTCAGGCCGGGTTTCGCAAGGGGTTTGCAACGCGACGGGGAAAAATAATTCATGCACCTCGCGTACACCGGTATCGTCGATGCCCTGCGCCTCGGCCTTTTTATTCGCCCGTTCAGGCTGCACAACTGTGGTGGACCTCGCTCGTGCGATTGGCGCAATGTGTGGAACCAGACTCGCCTCGGGTATGCGAACGGGGCGCTGCAGTTTTCTAACTGTGTCCCTTTGTTTTTGAAATGGAAGGGCCCCTCGCGCGAACTCACGGACGCCCACTTCGTTATCCCCATCGAACGATTCCACAACGACTCCATCGATAAGCGCATCGAGACGACGCGCTGCTTTTAGTCGTGTCAGCTGTACGTCATCATGGCGGCCACTGCAGTGACGTCAGTGCGTGTCCTCTGTATTAGGCAGGCAGCCAGTGGTTATGAATCACAGCGTATAGTGTGCCTCCAGGGCGCAATTATCTTCTCTCAGCTCTGCTCACTTTTCACGAGGGGGCCGGTGATTTTGAGTTTTCTTCTACATTTCCCCGTCATTTCTCACAACCCTTCGTCAGTTCCCTGGCATTTAATTTACAGCAGCGTCTTGCCACCTTTGCAAGAGGAAAAATCTTTTTTTTTTTCCTCGCCACCACCTCGAATCTTATTTATTCCTGAGTGATTGCGTTCCAGTTCATTCTCACCACGCGTTCAGGGCATTTCTCTCTTTCGTAGTGACCATTTTGCAGCACTTCACTGTCTTGATGGTCTCTCTAATGTTGCTGTAACGGCGTTATTCTGTTCATCGTTCCATACATGCATGTTATAGCATTCTCATTCCAGTACCTCTGATGCCAATCACTGCCGACGACGCTTGACAAATGCTATCAATGTATTTACAGCACTATGGCTTCGCTTTCTCGAGTTATCTAACTACCTACGCATAGTGACAGGCAGCGTGGCGTCCCGATGAAAGTGCTCAAAGTGACAACAGCGACTACTGCGACGACGAGGACAGTGCGCTAGAAGCGCGCGCGCAAGAGGTTCGAGGGAGCCGAAAAACGCGCAGGGAGTCAGGTATATTACGGAGAAGCTCATAATTGACGTAACAGCCACCGCCTATAGTCTTCCATTCGTGCTGCCGAAACGGCGCTCACTAGAGCATTCGAAAGGGGGGGGGGGGGGGGGAAGGGAGGTGGAGAAGGACGACCCTCTGCTGCAGAGGTCAAAGTTGGCAGAGCTTTTCATATGCGTGCCGAAAGGGTTCGACGACGTTATACCGCCGCGCAAAATGTTTTCAAAGGGCCACTAAAAAGAGGCACTAAGACACTTTTGACTGATAAACTGTCGTTTGAAAACTCTGTTCGATATAATCTCGCGGTAACAGGATGCGTGATTACTAGAAGAAAATAAAATGAAAAACAAACTTCCGTGTTTTTTTTTTTTTAATTTCCCGCCATACCCTATTGCCTAAGGCCGCGTGCTCAGTTGACTTCATAAAGTATTTTCTCGTATTTGGGGCCCTTGTGGGGCAGTAAATGTACTCAAGACCCGCTAAAATCAGTCTTCGGCATCTTTAGAATAGAGTGTATAAGTCCATGGTTACCGACGAAAAAAAAAAAAAACCTAATGGGACCAAGCAGACGCCGTCAAAATATGTGACGTCGCGGCGTGCTGTAGCGGGAACTTCGCGGTGGTGTCGCCACCTGTCTTGATTTGTGCGCCTTCTCGCTTATATCAACCTTCCTTTCACAATATGAGTGGCTTTACTGGTATTGTGGAAGCGTAATACGCTTAAGCTATCCGCCCTCGGCTTTCTACAGATGAGCAAGGCACTAGATTGGGCCAGTTTGTGTGTTTGTATCATAACTATAAAGCATGCAGAATCGTAGAGCAGAAACGCGAGGTCAGTGACACAAACGCAGATTAGTCTAGATTCACTGCTCGGTGCCCTTTGTAAATAGAAAAAGGAAATACCTAGGTGATCTGCCTCTAAACGACTGGCGAACACCAGTGTGGCTTAACTTGAGCTTTGGCGAGCTGGAAATAAACGGCGTATTCGGCGATGGCCGATTAAAGCGAGATGGGAGCGTGTCCTCTCAAACCTTCAGCGTGCCTGCGCCTAAGGTCTCGGAGTCGATAATTGGAACGCATCACCCGACGCCTCCGTGACCCCCCGTAGACCAGTACCCGTCAGTATAGAACACCTCCGCAATAAAAGCAAAAGTTCTCCACAAATTCTTTTTAATTTCGGATGATTTATTTTGGACGAACTATAGAAATAGATAACATATAAAGCAGAAAAAAAAAGAGAAAGCCCATGCTACTCTGTGACAGTAATTGCAATGTATGGACTCCGCCTCCGGCATCTAACGGTTGTAGTTTCCCGGTACATTTGGGGCTTCAGTCTGGCCTTTCGTAGCGTATTCAGCCTGAGTGGAATGGGTCTCATGCTGGGCACAGCCAAAGCAGTTGTTCAATCAAAACTTTCCTCTGGGCGCACACTGGCGCACCATTATAAAAATTCATTTTTCCCGATATGACATTTATGTCTTGCTCCATAACTCAATGGAAACTTCTATGGCGCGACATTGGGACAACCCCGAACATCGACAAAAGCGGCTCCATAGTCTTGACGCTGGTTTACGATTCCTGCTTCCACTTTGGTTGCGGAGAGGCCAGGAAACACTCATTCATCGATTGCGGCTGGGTGTGGCATACACCCATCGATACCTTCACAAGATTGGACAAGCACGGGACCCCGACTGTAGCATCTGTCACACTCCCGAGACAATTGCTCACGTACTTTGCGTGTGCCCTCAATATGCGGCCGAACGAAGAACACTCAAATCTACTGTTGACTGCTTGGACTCCCGCCCGTTTTCTGAAAGAAAGCTTTTGGGCGCGTGGAGGAGTGTTGACTGTGCCCAACGTGCCATAAAATCACTTTTGAACTTTTTAAGTGAGACTGGTTTAGACGATCGCCTCTAGAACCTGTGAGACGTACGTTCAGTCAGTGCGAAATAACTTTTTGTGCAAGATTACTTATTGCGTGGACAAGCTTCTCTTACGTGTATTGCGTCTACAGTGCGCATCCGCATATTGGACAAAGTGTATATATTATCTCATTGTATACCATAACATAATCACCCGCCACCTACCTATCCCTGTATTTCCCACTTCCCCTTTCCCCAGTGAGGAGTAGCAGGCTAGAGACACGCTCTCCAGGCCGACCTCTCCTCCTTTCTCTCCATTAAAATCTACTCCTCTGGTGAGCCTTATTGCTATCATGCATGGGTATACGTGAACAGCGCCAAATACGACGAGGACGACAAGGCGAAGATGTCCTTCGTTATCTCTAGCAATATTATTCAACACAAACAGAATGAATGCAGAAATTATTTTGCAAGGCATTTGTGAAAATCCAGTTAGGATTCTCACGCGTGCTCCGGGTTCACAATTGTGCGCGCAACGACAAATCGCGAAAAGAAGAAATTCCTTTAATTAAAGCTCCGTGATACTGGTGTTATTTCTTATTTCTTTTTTTGTGTGTGTGTCAGTAGCAATACATAAATTTTTTGAACGCGCATAGCGTTCGAGGCACGAATGGCCCCATCTCACGAAGGATATATGTCGCGTCGATGCCATTGCCTTTGGCCTACGGGAGCGTCAAAACGAACAACCGATCTGACTAATAACGACACTATAACAACAATGCTTAGTCCTCGGCGTGATATACGAGACAAAGCGATGGCCGATTTTGCCGTTTATTTTTTGCTGTTACGAACGGATCGCAAGAATCACGAGCGAATCTGGCTCGAAGCGCACCGTCTGGGCGCTGCCATGTTGTTATGCAAACACGGCACATGGTGGGAGCGTTCCGCAAACTGTACCGGAGCCCGGTAAACTCAGTACACGCGCGGTCGTGGCAGCAGATACACTGTAATGTAATTCAGCAGCACGGTAACATAATTGACACCGTTAAAGTTGAGTAAGGGTGTAATTAGGTCTTTAACTCACACCATCACGCCCTTCTTACACTTGGGTGTAAGGGCGTGAGTCATAGATCTACGTACTGCCTTATTCACTTTTAGGGGTGTGAATTGTTGTACAGTGTACCGATTACGCCCTCTGTAAGGTGGTAACTTTACGCTAAAACTATATACAGCTCTCATACGCGCACGCGCTCTATAGCGCTGTATCCCTATAGCCTCCTTCTACCTAAACTCCCTATAGCTGTCTATCGCCCACGAGAATGACGATGATTACCGTTGTACCCGCAGTAGGATACCTCCGAAGGTTGTAAAAGATATTTACGGGTGCGGACACTTCTGTAACTTCTTTTTTTCTGAGGTTTCAAGGACACGAAACCGTAATTCGCCCCTCTTGCCTTGTTGTCTACGTAAAATAGTCGGAAGTGTCGTCATACTCATCACGGAGGATGGATGCGGATTCGTCTAGCTCGTGTTACTTGTGAAGCGGATTCGAAATTTTTGACTCAGGCCGTACACTTTACGTGAATCAGGTGGTCCGTTTGTTGCTCATTTGCAAACACAAGTCAGCAAAACGTACACGTTCTTTACTGTAACCGACGCAGCCAATTCCTTCAACTTCTTTTTCCGTGCCCCCTCACATGACTGCCTCGCATCAGACTTCTTCAATGGCCGCATCGCAAATAACAGTGTCTGCGAAGTTGAACGCTGGCTAAAAAAGTAATACGAGGGACGTCCGCTTCTCGATTTGCACTGGTGTATGTTTTTTTTTTTTTTTTAGGGATTCCGGTAAAAGTTATGAATCAGATAAAAATTCACTTTGAAGTTTATACACGGGAAAGAAGCGCATACATAGCAAACTGGCCTCTTTAATGTCTGTTTTGGTAGCAGTTTATACGACACATAGCGATAGCGACACCTCACGTGCAAAGTTACAAAACAGACACAATACATTCGTTTACGTAGATAGCAAAGTGCTCATTGAATGTACCTTTCGAGGCTTGAAAGGGCATAGACTAGGCAGAAAAATTGTATGAAAGTAATTTGATCGCAACCTCAGTATTACTTGTAAATTCTCGTAAGTTAGTCGTACATAAGGGCACATAAGGGCACGTACATTATGGCTTTCCAAAGCATAATATTTTGATGAAATGACATTCAGCACGCCGTATCAAAGTATCCTCGAAATATTCTAAAATGCGTTGAAAAAGCACAGCAGGGTGACTGAGGGGGCGAGAATCGGCGGTTGATAGTTGTGGATGAACAGTGCAAAAGGCTGCGAGAGTCGTCTTAGTGTAGTATTCGCTCTTGTTACCATTCTCCGCTGTTCGTTCAGAAGAAGAGAAAAAAAAAGGAAGAAGTTCGTGCGGAAATCCGCTAAAGATATCGCCATGAATATTAAAAACAACAACAAGAAATATCCGCGATCCAGGTCAATGCGCATTCTTGCTGCTGAAGAAGTCAAATACCCACTAAATGTCACCACAAATCTGCTGAAATGGGAACACTGTTAGTGAACGTCATCTTACGGACATGTTATCCATCGTCGCTCGATTTCTTTTTCAGCTGATGTCCATAGACTTCTGCGCGAAGTCTAAGAGACAGAATGTATGTACTGCTGACAAAGCATTTACTGTGCCCTGTGACAAGCAAATAATCCAGTGCAAGCTCCGCCTCCGCGCTCGAAAACACTTCCTGCAGAGAGACGATCACGTTGAGAAGGTCCGCCCCCGTCGTTGCCTCACGTATGTGAGCGAACGTCATTGGCTGATCCGTAATAGGTTTACAGATTCTGTTGGAGTTGGACAGCGGTGCATTTGCCACTGCATTTTTTGGCTGTCACTAACTGCAACAATGAGCGTACGCTTTTCTATGGGGCGAGAGAGAGTAAGGACAGGAAAGGCAGGGAGGTCGACCAGACGAGCACCCTGTTTGCTACCCTACACTGGAGGTGGGGGAAAGGGATTCGCCAACATACATCCCAGTAGCCGAGATCAACAATATGGCTTGCGCCCAATGTCACTATGCGCTGACGCTCTCTCTCTCTCTTACATAGCCGAACTGCGAGTGGCATAAGCTTTCGCTAGAACCGTATGAAATGTAGGTGCTTGATTCATTAATCGGCTCCTCGAGAATATCGATAATCGGCCTCTCGCAGACTGCAGAGATATCCACACAACTGACCCTGTGTTCTCCAGAAAGTAGAAAAAAAAAGATTTCCAGGCCGAGCTGTCCAGAGAGGTTTTACGCATTCTTTTTCTGTAAAGAAAAGCATCGGAATTGTTAGAAGCGATGCTTTGGGAGGCCATTGTCATTGCTGGTATGACAGTGTCGCGCCGAAAAGACGTTCTCAAAATTGTTTCGTTGCCTGCTCCAAAATTTGTCGATAAGAAGTACAAAATAAATAAATAAATAAATAAATAAATAAATAAATAAATAAATAAATAAATAAATAAATAAATGGGCTTTTGTATGGCTAGAAAATGTACGCTACGACATACTTCTAATTTCAGTAAAGAAAAACGAACATCATGCGATATTTCTTCGAAATAGTCTCTAAGCATAGAACCCTGTTCAAGGACACTGTGTGGTCCTATGTGACCTTACATTTTTGATCGTTTTCTTGCGTGCGGGATGCCGGTATAATATGTCAGGCAAAAGGAAAATATTACAGGCAGGCAAAGTTTTTTTTTGTGTGTGAAATACCTACGAACGCTTCTGACAAATGGGGTGCTTCTAATCTCTTTTGCCGAAGTTACGTCTTTTACTTTATTTGACTTCATTTTAGAGCGAGCACTTGTGCCTTCCCACTACCCACTGGAGCGCGTTTACCCTGATTGGGCCACGAGTAGTTTGAACGTGTTCCACCTACGAGAACCTCTCGCAAATGCAGCTAAACATGGCCAGTTGCTCTCGCACAAGTAAACTGCCAGCACTTTATTGTTTTTCTTTTTTTTACATAACACCGTCCAAACGAAGCTTTGTAATAAGCAGTAGCGTAGCAACAGGGGGGGCCGGGGGGCCGTGGGCTCCGGGTGCAAGGGGCCAGTGGTGGTGGGGGGGGGGGGGTGTTATATACGTCTGAAGACACCCCTCTTTCCGCCGGCTACACCCAGGGTGGGGAGGGGGGGTGTGTCAGAAGACCTATGGGCCCCGGGTGCCAGACGACCTAGCTACGCCACTGGTAATAAGCATGCAGACTTCGCAGTGGCAGCCTTGTCATTGATCGCGCTCACAAGTGGGAACGTGCGCCGAGTTTTCCCTGCGCGGAGCAAGTTCTCGCAATTCGCAGAAATCCACGGAACCTGCTGCAAGTTGGAATGAACCGAACCTGCGACGTCTCGCGCTGCCGACGGCACATATATCTCCTCGGTCACTGAGCCACGTGCCCATGTTCTTGGGCAAGAGCGTCGCAGCGCGCAGGTGTACGCATAAGTGGAGCGAGAAGCGAAGGAAACAATCGCGCGTCCGATTTCGAAATCAAGGTGTAGGAGAACGAGCGACCCGCACATCTAACACTGGATATATTCCAGAAAACCTACTGTAATTTCGAGCCCAAATGAAAAGACCAAAGCGCCGCAGCATTCCGCAACTTCACGTGTGGTTCAGATGGGGACGAAGCTTCTTTCCGCTGCAGACGTTTGAAAGAGACCGAAACGACTGCGACACTTTAGAAATTGTAATAAACAGTTTCCTCTTTCTAACGCTGTCTGCAATAAGATGTTGTGAACCTATTGATCGTGGTGGCACATGATTCAGTAAAAGCCTTAGTTTTTAAATAATCAAGTTATTTTTGCGTGATCTAAAAACGGAGATTAATTTTGCACCAATCCAATACGCAGTCAGTTTAATCGCAGATACCGCATATTATCCTTTTGTTAGTTTGTATACTTTAGAAACCACCCCGTTCTTTCTTCGTAAACGTTTCTTGCCTGTTCGTATGAGGCCGGAAGGTGGTCAGTTTGAAGCATGCAAACAGTTGCATTTTTACCTGCATACGCGTTGGTTTGGTACACTCAGATACAATGGAATAGGGGAAGCAGGGCTACAGGGGAAACAGCGCACTTCGCTGTTTCACTGCCGCTGGTCGCGGGGCGCCTACACCATTGAAGCACAATCTGTGATTATTTAACACAACCTCCAGAAGCAGGGGCTGATTCAGCCGCTCATTTTTGAAGGGGGGGGGGGGAAGCGGCTGCTCGAAGTGAGACCGGGAGAGGGAGGGAAGGGTGCTGACACCGGATTTGGAGGAAAGGGGAAGCGACCGCCCTTATCACCCCCCCCCCCCCCCCCCCTTGCTTTGGATCCACCACTGTCCACCGCCCACTCTGTCAAGAAATAGCGCGGGTATAGTGCGAACGGGGGATCGAGCGACGCCTCACTCCGGCGCTGGCACTCGTAGAATGTGATATGCTGTCAGGGCCTTGACAAGATTTATACGCGAAACACCTACAACCACGATTTATATGCAGGCTCCCCCTGCGCGAGGAGAGAGAGAGAGAGAGAGCTCTGCTTGGTCTTGCGAGCGGTGGGTCGTTCACAGAGAGCGTACAGCATTGTTCTGGTGATGAAACAGACATATCTAGTAGCGTAGACGTATACCAGAATAACGGAAGGCTTGTGGCCGGCACCGTGCGACACTGCCTTCAACTAAAGCGTGCTGAACAATTATTGCCTTTATTGGAATCTTAGAGCTTCCTACTAAAATTGTTAGAGGGGAACTCAGGCGCTGAAATTGTTTAGCTACCATGTGGAAATGCAAGCGTTCATATATTTCGAAATGCAGTAAAGGCAAGTCTCTGTGAACATGCATAGTTGTTGCGGATTAACTGTTGAATTTCTAACGTCCCATTTGGTCACAAATGATAGGTGGGCCCAGTAACAAAGTCGTTCGAAGCCAGGAGGACGAAGTTTAGGCAGATCCATCTACTGTACACTCATCATCAGCATGCTTAGTCAAATATAGGTTCTCTAGCTGCACCGCCAGTCCTTGCTGGTTCCGTATACACTGCATTTGTAAATTTCGCTGTAGTAATTTTTGTAGGAAATGCTATATGATTGCAATGTGTTGACTGTATCTTATGTTACATGAACAGGAGAATCATACAACACAGGAACGTTTGTTCTAACTCGTTGTAGGTGATGAATGTCGTGAGACGCGTCGCCAATATAGCGCTGCCGTTGCCGGTTGCATCATCCGGCACTTATTTATTAGTCCACATGCCACTGCGTCGGCACTTTACGGTAGGACTTCCGTATGAAATGGCGAACGACGTTTCTTTCGGGATCCTATTGGTAAAACTGAGTCGAGAAGTTGTCATTATACACTGAGGTATAAGAGACACCAGTCTATCGGTGGCACCATATCACTATATACAAGGAAACGTAATCCACATCGCTCTCTCAGTGGCACAATCCCGTTTATGCTTTTCCCCCAAAAATATGACCCTAGCAAAATTTTCCATGTTCTCCCATATAGTGATTTACGGGAACCCGGGTTTCGGGTATAACCACCGCGTTTGGCCGCTGTATTGTTTACCAAAACGTGACGTCTATTCTTCTGTTTATCAACGCAGCGGCAACACAACTTTACTACCGCAGTTGGTTAAGCATGGCGGTGCCATTTCTTTCCTACGTGCACCAGTATATTTACGCAGCATTCGGTACACAAGCTACATGTTCGTAAACAAAGAAGACGCTGCGGCGATATGTATTTCAAGGTACAGGAAAAGGGAGCAGACGCAAGCATTGACCCTCCGTTGCTTTCCCGCCTTACTGAAGGTCGCGGGTGTTCGTTCTAACACACACACACACACACACACACACACACACACACACACACACACACACACACACACACACACACACACACACACACACACACACACACACACACACACACACACACACACACGCGCGCGCGCGCGCGCACGCACACACACACACACACGCACGCACGCACGCACGCACACACACACACACACACACACACACACACACACACACACACACACACACACACACACACACACGGTTAAGCGTCTAAGTTGCAGGAAAACGCGTTCGATCGCCACGTGTGCTTCGCTTTGCCGTTGCCGATGACTGCTTTGACCTGGAGTTATCCCCGTTATTATGCTATCGCCGTAGCGCACTTGCTGTGTATACACAACATCGGCCGCACACCGAAATTGATGGCAACGCCGCCGCTTTACCGTGACGTCATGTTCGCGCGCCGACTCTGGCTTTGGAGCGTTATTAACACCCCTTCTGTCGATTGTCGTGATTTTGGTTTTGCAGCATACACTGATCATTTGGGCTCCTAAATCTGGATGAGGTCGCTCAGAACAGAGAAGGCTGGATTCGGGCATCATGCGTGGTTTACTGACCCCTGTCGGCACGCCAGCATATCTCATTCGGCAAACGATCGAGGCTGTGCGCGGAATTTCCGACGAGGCTAACTATACTCCTTGGGAAACCTGCGTGGGGTGCTGTATCAATCCGGGTGCACGCAATGCGAGCGTCACTCCTGCGCAATGTCAGATGTTTTGAAAGCGGTCACGTAACTTATGTGAGGAGATGGTTTGCTTTCTCGAGTCAAGGCTTACAAGCGTTTTTTTTTACAACGTCGTTTTGTTATGGCAAACAATAACAAAAAAATAACACTTACTTACTTTACAGTCTTTTGCCTGCCGGAGCCACGATATAATTATGAGGAAAGCCGTGGGGGACCCCGGATTTATTTTGTCCATCTGGGGTTCTTTAACATGCACCTAAATTGAATTTCGGACATTGCCCCTGCGGCCATCTGTCGAAGTTCATCTCAGTGCACCAAAGTGACTCAACGGGCAGCAATAAAAAAAAATAGAAAGAAAACCTAACTTTCAGTTGCCAATATCGAGAAGGTACGCCATTCTTGCGCATTTACGGCCCTTATTCGTAACTTTCCGGCTGCGTTATGGCAGCTTCTTTTTTTTATCCTGACAAAAATTCTGCTACAACGCAGCAAATACGTTATGGTGCCGTAAATACGCATGTTGATAAATAGTTGTGCAGATCCCACGCACTGTGGGATCGACATAATGCGAAACATATTGCAGGTACCTGGCGGGCGTTAATGCACCTAGGGCGTCCGTATATTTGCTATCGCAGTAAAAGTGAGCGAGCTCAAATTTCTGTCTTCCTTCGTGTGGCAACTACAGCGCTTCGAGACGCGATGTACAGTCGCCCAAATCTTTAACTGGTTTGCGGGAGCGGCGACTTTTCCGGGCGTCAGCGCCGTATGACGCGGCGAGGCTGGAAACAGCCTAGCAGACGATGGGCCCAGCTGAGCGCGCTTTGTCCGCATGCGCTTAGCCTCAGACTGTTTCCAGCCTCGCCCCGTCAAACGGCGCTGACGCACGGAAAAGTCGCCGCTCCCGCAAACCAGTTAAAGATTTGGGCGACTGTACATATTGGGGGTACCGCGTGTGCCCAATACCATGGTATACGGGCCAAACACTTTGGCCCATACCAGGTGGGCCAAAGTGTTTGTGCAAATTGAGTAGGTACGCGTGTGTGGGTCGTGAGCATGTACACGTGCCTGTGACGACAGCACCAGGACGACGACGACGACCACGTTGAAGACAATCGTACGGCGCCAAGGGCAAGATTGCTACGCCGGCCGTTTGACGCGAGCTTACAGTGGCAATCGTCGGTTTCTACACAGGTAGCGGACGAGCGTAAACTATAGAGGAACACGGATCGGTGATGTCATCAGGGGTTATGCAATCGTATCCATAATAATATTTGGGGTTTTACGTGCCAAAACCACTTTCTGATTATGAGGCACGCCGTAGTGGAGGACTCCGGAAATTTTGACCACCTGGGGTTCTTTAACGTGCGCCTAAATCTAAGCACACGGGTGTTTTCGCATTTCGCCCCCATCGAAATGCGGCCGCCGTGGCCAAGATTCGATCCCGCGACCTCGTGCTCAGCAGCCCAACACCATAGCCACTGAGCAACCACGGCGGGTAATCGTATCCATGTCTGTGACGTGCGTACTCCGGTGAAGGAATGTTGAGGCACGCTTAACCTGAGCAATCGTGAAGTCAGTATGTACAGCGTCGCACGATTTCTACGTATACAGCGTGCTGCGATGTGAAGGCACTGAGAAAAGCGGACCGGTCCCGGATATGGTGCAGTTTAAACACAAGGCGCCTCGGAGTGCGAGCTGTCACGAGGCAAGAAGGCGGGGAATTGGCAGCGGGAGCACGCGCCGAGCGCTCCTGGCTTTCGAACGAGAGAATAAACATGCGTCCGATCGTGGCCTCTTGGGTCGAATGTTGCGCAAGAACTTCCTCGGGGCTGGCTGCACTTATCGGACGCACGCGTTTGTTTACCCGAGTTTCTGATCGAGTGTGCCGCAATGACATGTGTGCAGTGTGCCATATTCTACGTGTTTGCTTCCATGTGTTAAAAGGGGGGGGGGGGTGGCAATGTGCGATCGTGGCCTAAGGGTTGGAGAACTGTGCTCGACGATGGAGTTTCGATTCCACCGTCGGTCACACATAATTCTGTTCTTATGAAAGCGAAGCGAGACAGGAACCTACCTAGCGCAAAGTGGTAAGAATGCGGCAAAGAATGCTGCGCATTAAAAACGGCGTATACCCTCTCGACGTTATTATTGCTTGAAATTTGTTGGAATTCGCGTTACGTTTTCAATTAATAACTTGGCAATGTAGCGAGCTAGCAACGCGCTATAGACTACGCGAATGTAACCTGCTCACCTGATATCGCTCATAACTAACTTTTGTGCGATTAGATGACAACAGTGCGTCGGTGTTTCATTGCATAAAAGCATGTAAGTGTTTTATCGATGATTGAAGATTCAGTTGGAAGTCAGCGCTGTCTGTGTCCGAATCTCCTCTGTCGTACACGTGAATTCATTGCGCTGTAAGCATAGTTAATGATACCTTTTGAAATATCACTTCATTGAGTTACGCTGGTGCACTGCGGTCAGGCTTCGCAGATAGCCGAAGGAGGTAATGTCTAAAATCCTTCGACGTGCACCCGAGCGTTATTGCATTTCGCGCCCACCGAAATGAGACCACCACCGCGGTCGGGATTGCACCCACGACCTCGAGCTCAGCGGCGCAACTCCGTAGCCACTAAGCTAATCTGGCGGCGGGTGAAAATGAAAATCGTCTGGCCATGAGCAGTTAAACATTCAGGCTTTGGGCACATTCACACCGGCGACTTGAGGAGGTCGCGCGACCAAGTTGGTCGCTTTGCGACCAGTCGCAAATGGTCGCAAACGGTCGCCTTTCTCGAAAAGCGACCATTTTGGGCGAGTCGCTCTCTGCGCGATTTTTCAGTCGCGCGACCGTGGTCGCAAAACTGATAAACCAATCAGCGGCGCACCGGAAGTGATCTTTCGTGTGTCTACATCCGGCCTCCTCCGGCATCGCATTCTAATTCCGCGTAAATTCCGAGAGTTCTCGCTGAGAACGATAATCTCCGGGATTTCGACTTGCGGGTCGCGCTCAGCCGGGCTTGCCGGTGTGAACATCAGTCGCCTTCGGTCGCTTTTTGATTGCGAGTCGCAAATGGTCGCGCGACCTCCTCAAGTCGCCGGTGTGAATGTGCCCTTAGTGTGTGCCCACATGATTACCAACGAAGCTCGTCGATATATTCTTGGAAACCAAAGCTGGAACGGGTCTCAATAAGTGCTGAAAGTAAAAAATAAAAAAGGTAGACAGAAAAATATGATGGAGGGATGACTTGAAGGTGGGTCAAAAGTATTTGAGGTGAAATTTTAGTTTGTTGAAAACTTTGAACAGGATTGCGTCATTTTAACGTTCATTCTCACCATGTATCGTACATAATGAAGAAAGCTTCGTCCTTGGTGTTTACGACCTTTCCTGGGTTTCGAACCAAAAAATAATTGAATATTCTCCGTAATTTTCTTCATTGCACGTCCCGCCCTGATTTGTTTCCAACTATTGTGAAAAGGAAAACTTTATTCAGTCGTACGATTATATGTATTGCACTTCGTCGTTTTCCTTTGGAACGTTTTCCCGGAGGAACGTAATGTAAGTTATTATTGCTAATCGAATACACATGCCGTCTGTAGTACCTGTGTCTTCTAATGGTTTTTGGCTTAAACGCGGTCGTTTCGCGATGGCTCTTATGCGGCATAGCGTGTTGTTTCGAGCAACGTGCAATTGAGGTGTCGTATATCAGCTCCACAAGAGTTCATCATTTGTAAAAGTTGGATTGATCTTCGCGAGCGCATCTCTTCCGCGCTACACTGGCAAACCACTGTTGCCATGTTAGCGAATATGCCGCTAGATTAGGCGAATCGTAAAAGGCCCGATTTTTATAGTGGTTGTTTCCGATTGTCGTGTTGACGCCACTTATTTGGCGATTGGTCACTTGTGACCATTTAAGAGTAAAACTGATCTCGACAGAATGCCAGCAACCGGTTTTTAAAAGGCTGATATATTTTTTTTTTGCTTTTTTTCGGACCCGCTTGATAATTCGGACCTCCCGGAAGCAGTGCCAACACTAACAAAATCAGTGCGAATGGCAGCCGAAAATTCGGCCACCGCTACACAAGTATCTCATGAAAAAGTGTCACGAACGTTTCTATTTCTTCGCGACGCAGATCATACTCAATGTAAATTAGAGCAGTGTGCCTTTTCACGGCGTCGCTACAGAACAAAGTACGCAAAAGTTTAAATAAACAGTCAACGTCTTGATTAATACAACGTTTAGCTATCTATAACAAGTTGTTTTGTATTTTTTTGCTTTGACGGTAGTATTCTTCAAATTTTAAGGCTGGTAGGTTTGCTATATGCTATATAGCAAGATCCATGCCTGCCAGGGATCGACTAGCGGGTACGAAGCAAAATAACACCCTGCTCATGTGTTTCGCTGTTAAACCCACTCCTGAGTTTTAATATACATATGAAAAAAATAATAAAAAAGTTCATAGCATATATTTGGAGCGTATCGCATGCGCGGAGCTTAAGGGTTAACTGCGACTAAATTTCGTTTTGCCTGAATTGTGGTTATATAAACGAGCAGCGTTTACTGCCGTATCGATCTTAGCGGAGCTGCAGGGATCGCAGTCGTCTAATTTTTTCCTTGTCACTTATTATCAGCATCTACATAGCACCTAAGCGGCCAACGCGTGCCAACTGGAGGTTAGAGGATGTTCTTGTGTTATTGCCGCGTCGCACGTGCTAGATTTTTCAGCTCGCTGCATGTTGCCACGGGCGCTAACCAGACTCGGGGTTCATGCCGCGGAGTCGCGCTGGTTGACAACGTTCTGAGTCAAAACGTCACTTCCGGCGGCGAAGGGTAATGGCGGCGTTTCCTTTCTATCTTTTTTACTTTTTTTTAGTTTAGGTATGGTGTCTAGATAGGGGAGGTGTGATGACCGGCCAGGAAAACCTGACCCCCGTTCGCGTGAATGCCGCGGGGCGGCGCTGTTGTCAGGGGCGCCGTCAGCACGCGCGGCCGTCCGCTGCGTGTTTAGAGGGAATGCTGTAGTGGAAACGCATTTGACTGAGTTTTAGAAATTTTAGCTAATACTGCAGTCCCTTAGACATCGCAAAGATGGTATTGCGCTACGGTTATCATGCGGTTTTCGAATACGGGGTAACACAACCGAGTTTTCTGCTGGCAGAAAGCGAGCACGCATTTTAGAAATTCCATATTAAAGCCACTAAATCAGCGGAGAGCTTATCTATCGTAGAATGCTATTTGCACGATTTATATGCAATCGTATTCTTTCTTCTCCGAGGTCAACGCGATAACTGCTAGGATCCCCCGGAATGTTCATTTTCGCCACCCGTTTTTTTTTTTTAGTTGTGAGCGTTATTACGTACGAAAGCGTTTAAGTTTGTTTACACCTGCCAAATCAGCATTAAACTATGACATACCTTGTAGTGCAACGTCCTGGAGTCATTTCATTCTCACTGCAATTCAAAAACCAGATAAACAAAAGCAACATGTTTCTGGACGAGCAAACTTTATTGCATACAGCAGAATGTTCTTCCAATTCTGCTGCTTGTTTCACATCACGCAAGGCTTCGTTCTTTTGCCTTTTTTCTCATCCATTTCCTGGTTGAGGCTCTTCAAATGAAAGTGGATTCTGGTAAGGCAGAAAAACCTGACCACCGATTCTGTAAGTGCCAGGCAATGCTCCACACAACCAATTTGTGGCAAATTTGTACTCGCTTTCTTGAGTATGCTGAAGGCAGCTTTAGAATGCAGACGCGTTCTGCTAAATTCATGTGTTAGCCTGCTTTCAAGAGCTTGAATCAGACGATACAATGACTCCGACGGGTAGAGAAGCCCACCCAAGTCCCACTCTTTGGAGGCATCAGCTGGGAGTTCTTTTGGGACACAGTCCCTCGGCACAAGGCAGGCATCCCTGCATGCTGCACAGCTAGTTGAGAGCACACGCTTCCTGGCCACGTAGCCTGCAATGTAGTATACCAAGCGAGCATCGCTTCGTTTTTCAACATAGTCCACATGGTCCACGGCCACTTCAACAGCCTCCATGGGTAATACATCATCTTGTTTCTGATTTTCCAGGAGTGCCTCTTCCGCAGAAAGAAGGGAGTCCAGAAGTCCTGGCGACACTCTTCCACCTCTAGGGCTCTTTGCAAGACTGTAAAAGCTCAAGCACCTGCAAATGTTGAAATTACAGGAAGCTGTTCAGCAAAATTATTTTGACAGCCAAAGATATACAAGTACCTGATGAAAAGGATGAACTGAGCCGGGGTGGGGTGATCATTTGCACCACTTGCCTGCCGTACTATCCCAAACGAGCGCTCAAGGCAGTCTTGGCTCAGGTGCGACGTCATCAGGTATCTGAAGCCGACCTTTTTGGTTAAGTACTTCAAGAGGGCCTTTGTGGAATGCATTGAAACACGTAGCGGTTTGTCGGCCCTTGGAATGACATGCGCCCACTTCAAAAACAGTTCTTGGCAAGTCGGCGCACGGAAAAGGGACACTTTTTCCGAACAAGATTTATAACCGGAATCGCACCCTGGCACGAAGCACCACCTCTGAGTTTTTTTCTTTGAATTGAAGGCATCTTCGTCAGCTCACAGCAGTTATAAATAAGCAGCACACGCAACAATCTGCAGCAAAACACACCGTGGACATCCGACGCCCAGGCGCTGTCTAGCCGGACTCGCTGCCTTCTCTGCGCAGTCTCCGCGGAAATGCACACGGCGCCCCGGGCCGCAGCGCTCTGTATTGCCCTAGCGGCAGTCACGCGCAAGGGGATCACCCCTCTCTATGGGAAGGGCGCCGCGGTCATCACACCTCCCCTATCTAGACACCCTAGTTTAGGTATGAAACACGTCTATCTTTACATGCTTTTTGTGACACATCCACTACTCATACTTCAGATGTAAGAATTTACACAGACGCTGCTCTCTCTCTCTATATATATATATATATACACTCTGTCTCAAACTTTATATCATCTCAATCAATGGGCGGACTATTTCCTATGTCCGAACCCACAGATTCCTTGGCGTAATAATTGACCGAGACCTCTGTTGGAGCCCGCACGTGGCCTACATGAAACGGCGCCTGACAGCGACTTCCCAGTTGTTTCAATACTTGGCAGGAAAGACGTGGGGGATGTCAGTAGACGCAATGCTTAAACTCTACAGAGCTCTCTTTCTCGGTTTTCTAAGATATAGTCTACCTGTGCTGACCAACACCTGCAAGACAAATATTCGTGTTCTGCAGGCAGCACAAGCTCAAGCACTCAGAGTCTGCCTTGGTTTGCCCAGATGCACCTCAACAGAGGCAACTATTGCGATTGCTCGGGACCATCCAATGCGAACTCACATTACGGTGGAAGCCCTGAGAACGCACATCAGACATTTTGCACGTGCCACCTATCACCACCTTGCAGCACTACCTTCGGACAGGCACCAATCATCATTCGCTAAAACTATCATCAAATACAACGACAAACTGCCATCGGGCTTCACCGCTGCATCTAAACCATCGATACCCCCTTGGTGTCTTATCAGCCCTACAGTCCATCTCAGTGTACCAGGAATCGGAAAAAAGTCTGAACTGTCGTCGCCTGTGCTCAGACAATTCTGTCTCTGCTTCTTCTGCACGAGAGGTACGCGGACAGGGAACACATTTATACCGATGGTTCCACAAACATCCAGTGTTCGTCCGGTGCTGTGGTTGTCCCAGCAAAAGCTATTACCATCAGCTTTAGGACTGACCACCCAACAACATCGACATCTGCTGAACTAGCTGCTCTTCGCGCTGCACTTCGTGTCGTCAATCGGGAGCCACCTCGGCAATGGTCAATCTTCAGCGATTCAAAGGCAGCCCTACAATCTGTACTATCAGCTCTGCATCGCGGGCCATTCGAGCAGCTCGTATTCGATATTAGATGCCTACTCCATACATCACAGGAGAAAGGACACCATGTGACGTTTCAGTGGCTGCCAAGTCACTGCGGCGTCACTGGAAATGAAGACGCCGATAATGCCGCTCGGGCAGCTCTTGAAGACGCACAAGAAGAGGCCATACCGCTTTCACGATCCGACGCAGCTAGCAGACTTCGAGTGCTTGCACATGAGATCACGCTATCTCTATGGTGCACACCAAACAGCCAGACCACCCAGAGCAACCGTCAATACCACCTGCCCTCTTTGATGCATCTCTATATGCCATCTGGACTGCGTCGAAGAGAGGGGACCCTGCTTTATCGCTTATGGCTGGGGGTGGCTTTCACCAAATCTTACTCCTTCCGCATTGGAATGGCCGACAACGATCTCTGTAACGCCTGTCTTTGCGAGGAGACGCTGGAACATGTTCTGTGCGACTGTCCTGACTATAACGTTCAGCGACAGTCCCTGGCATCTGTTCTAGCGCGCCTTGACAGTAGACCATTGTCCCTCGACACGATTTTCACATGCCGCCGACAGAAGATATCGCAGGTGACGGCGACAAAGGGACTACTTCGGTTTTTGAAAGAGACGGGATTGGACAAGCGGCTGTGAGAGTAACGTCGCGTACCATGCCAGAATGATGGACTCCAACGGACGATGTGTGTGTGCTGTGATATGTGCTCTCTCTCCCTCTCCCCCTTCCCCATCTTTAATCTCCCCCATCCCTCTCCCATGTGTAGGGTAGCAAACCGGTTAAGCCATACTGGTTAACCTCCCTACCTTTCCTTCTCCACTTTTTCCTTCCTTCCTTCCTGTCTCAAACTAGGCCTTTTACGCCGTCCAAAATTATCTTGCGGTTGATATCAAGCTCAGTATGACGTTTCTTTTTTTCCTTTTAATTTGAAATTGTATCGTACGCTAACTCCCAATCTTCCACAATGTTCAAAACAGCGCTAACGACACAGAACACAGAAAAGAGGATGGGACGCACACGGCTCTTCTTCTTCTTCCTTCCTCTTCCTGTGTCGTTAGTGCTGTTTTTTAAACATTATGGATCCCCATTTTCGTCCGCCCTATTATATAGCAATGACGAAAAGAAACCTTCCATATAGCTCTTTAGGCCCAAAAGATTTAAGAATCGACAACGGATCTCGGGAACAGCGGTGATTTACCGTTCGATAATCGTGATTCGCGTGAGAGAAAGCGATAGTCTGCGCTGTCTCATTCGCTACTAACGAAAGAGTCACGAGTTGCTCAGATATCATGCTCTGATTTGGTCTTATCCGATCGAGGTCGCCGTGACTTCGATAGCTGTCGCCATGTTTACACCGACTACAACATTTTAGGCGACTCGCTACATTTCAGCTATAGTGTGCCCGACGCAAACACACCAGCACCATCGTCTGCGTCGGCGGGAGCAGTTTAGGCATCATGACGAAAAAGAAAAAAATGCGATAGCGCAAGAACGAGATAAGGACAGAGGAGGCGACTCCTACTATATATATACGTATATGTGCATAACGACACGCAAGGCTACGTGCGCGACACATTCTTTTTTATATATTTCCATCTCTATAGAGGTTCTCAATGAATGACGGGAAAGCTGTGAAAACAACTTTTGGTGTTTACTGTACTCGAAACCGTGATTTTCTCAATTTTTCTTTGACTGTGCTCTCATCTATCTAGCTGCATGCGCCGGTTAATGGCAGCTTTCAAGCCCTCGTTTGACTTCGGCAAGCTCGAATTTGTATTTTGACTTTATTATTATTATTATTATTATTATTATTATTATTATTATTATTATTATTAGTAGTAGTAGTAGTAGTAGTAGTAGTAGTAGTAGTAGTAGTAGTAGTAGTAGTAGTAGTAATGTTTGTATCTGTCGCCTTCTTCCGTCTTTGTCGTGTTTTTTGTGCTGTTGCACTTCTGTCATGGTTAGCATCTCGCGCATTCTGCCGTGTTTCGATGTAACTCGCCCCATCTCGGTAAGACAAATAACGCCGCTCAAGCCTTAACGTGGCTACGGTTTACGAAGCCGATGAGTTTCCGGGACCGACGGTATTGATGAACGCTGTCCAGCTGGGCCGTAGTATGAATGAATGAATGAATTAAGTAATTAACTAATTTGTTCATTTATTTCTGTTAAGCCCCTTTTCCCTGTATAAGGTAGTGAATGAATGAATGAATGAATGAATGAATGAATGAATGAATGAATGAATGAATGAATGAATGAATGACGAGTTTAGCAATCATGTACCCAGTATCGGTGTACTTGACGTTTGCCATTACTATCAAGCCCACCACTATCCACCTACGAAAAATAGATAAAAGTTATCGAAACGAACATGAGATCGCCAAGACGTAGGCGGCGGTTTCATGACATAGATGACACGCATGTCATGACCTATCATTTATATACGTCATACACTCTTGTCATACTATCCTAATTTTAGTACATACTCAGACGTAGGCGGCTGTTTCATGACCTACATGACACTGATGCCATGACCTATCAGTTATGTTCGTCATACACTGTTGTCATATACTATGCCAATTTTGGTACATATACCAAGATGTAGGATGCTGTTGCATGACCTACATGACACGCATATCATGACATTCATGCCATGACCGATCCTTTATTTTCGTCATACACTCTTGTCATACTATGTCAATTTTTCGTACGTACCAAGTTAATGAAACGACCATGAGATCACCAAGACGCAGGCGGCTAGATAGGTACTGTCCAAGTGGCAAGTGTTCGCCAAGAAATGCTTCGCATTTAAAAGTGAGCGTTATCTTACCTCTCTGTTTTAGTTTCGCGACCACAGCGTCTCTGTATAAAAAACTAATGCGATCAACTGTGCGTCTGCGTGAGCGGTGTTTACCTATATACGGACAGTCACTGTGTGTTTTGCTAACGCAGCAATTAAAAGCTACGCGCTCACCCAGATCGCGCAGCTCCACGGAGCGGAGATATTCCGTTTATTGCTGCCGCGTGCTCATCAAACGAAATTGCTGCATCTCTCGCCTTCGTGTGTTCCACGAGGTGTGCTCCGAATTGCTTTAGGAGTTGCCATATAGGTTTACAGGCTACGTATTAAGTGCTTCTGTAAGGGTAATAAAATCTACTTTCCTCCTGGTGAGAGAAAAAAGAAAGAACACAGCGCTGCCTCTGCAATAACTCCCCCTCTATAAGATCCTACTTATCACGCAGGTTAACACCTTGACTCTTTCAATGTTGACGTCCTGAGGTTGATTTTTTGAAGTGTTGTTTCATTCCAATTTATTCACTACGTCTTTTATTTTGTTTTGCGTTTAAATTTATTTCAGTATTTTTCACAGTATTACTTTGTCCGTGTATGAATGCACGGGGTTCCTTGTTATGTATTATCCGTTGTACACCCAGCTTTAATGCTCTCCATTAGGCGCTACGGGTCATTGAAATAAATAAATAAATAAATTATACCTCGAACTGAGATGTGATGACTTGTGAATTCTATGGATGCGTTGAAGAGAGATTGATAGGTATAGGATTGGGAATGTTGAAAGCTATATATCATCGTCGGCATTTCCGCAAACTTCTTATAGTTAAATGAATAAAGCAATAAACAAAAAGAACACACAGAAATAAACAGAAGTACAACAGATTTTGAAAAACAGAGAGCGGTATATAGAGAGTTCACTCAAAAATGGCAACTCCGGCAATATGTCGGTGTCCACTGACCTCAGTAAAATTTTGAATATATGTTCTCTTTTGCCCTACGATTGTTTGTGCGAAACGGTATGAGTGCAAGTCGTTTAGTTTTCCTGGAAATTCATTTGAAAAGATTGGTTGCGTGTTTCCGACTTTTGCCCACGAATTTATGGCTCTTTACTGGCCACCATGTGTTTGTGACGTCAAAGACTACACCGCCACCTCGTCCAGAAACGACTAAGCTGGCTCCTTTCGTTCTTTTTTTTTTTTTCCTACGAGACAACGGCCCACAATCATCGTTTTCACAGGCGTGATAGCCGGTGCTTCTTTTCGTCCTGCCTCAGCACAATGCGTCGAGCTCGGGGCACGTTAACTGCCTCGCGCGGTGGTGGCGTGTCAAAAAAAAAAAAAAAAAAAAAAAAAAGACGTCGCGCGAAGCAGCTACCCGTTTCGGTACTTCGTTTACTGGTTTATATAATGTTATTGATGAATTCCTAAGAAAATTGAACCACCCTATACCGGTGAAGGGGAGTGTCAAAGCCATTTGGAAATGACACGATTTGATTATGAGGCACGCCGTAGTGCGGGGGACTCCGGATTAGTTTTGAACACCGCGACACCTGTAACGTGACCCCCAATGCACAGGACACGGACGCTTGATTTCCTTTTTTTTTTTCTTGCATTTCGCCCTGATAAAGATCCTGCCGCCGGGCTGGGGACTCCGGAAATTTTGACCACATAGGGTTCTTTAACGTGCACCCAAATCTAAGTACACAGGTGTTTTCACATTTCGCCCCCATCGAAATGTGGCCGCCGTGGCCGGGATTCGATCCCGCGACTTCGTGCTCAGCAGCCTAACACCATAGCCACTGAGCAACCACGGCGGGTCTAGAATATGCAAAGCCACAAAGGCGTTGATGGGATTCTTGAGATGCACCGGCCTATGCATGACCGCTGGTAACTAACTGAACGCCTAACGCTTCACTGGAATTGTGTGTGTGTGTGTGTGTGTGTGTGTGTGTGTGCGCGCGTGTGCGTGTGTGCGTGTGTGTGCGTGTGCGTGTGTGCGTGCGTGTGTGTGTGCGTGTGTGTGTGCGCGCGCGCGTGTGTGTTTGTGTGTGTGTTTGTGTGTGTCTGTGTGTGTGTGTGCGTGTGTGTGTGTGTGCGTGTGTGTGTGCGTGTGTGTGTGTGTGTGTGTGTGTGTGTGTGTGTGTGTGTGTGTGTGTGTGTGTGTGTGTGTGTGTGTGTGTGTGTGTGTGTGTGTGTGTGTGTGTGTGTGTGTGTTATTCTAGCGGCCATGCAGTTTTAAGTCATGCGGTCATACCCTACACGCAAAAATATCTGTATAGTCGCATCGTAAATATTTCCTTTCTGCAAAACGGAGCTCGTGCAAGGCGGATGATCAGCTACCAAACACGGAGTGTACACGGAAACGGGGCAGCGCTCAATACCAGTATTTACCGCTTTGCTGCAAAACGAGAAGATACATATCGTTTCATGTCCTTTCTTCGCGGAAATATTGCTGCTAAAAACGTCTGTTATTTTCTTTTACCTTCTTTATGACGACATTACACTGAACATTGTGAGTATTGAGCTAAGCTTTATTAGTGCATTACACTTTCGCAATAGCCAACCTGCCACTCTTGCCGTGACAGGAGTTCTGGTTAGCCAGGATGGGCGCAAAAAGTGAAACACAACTGGTGATGCCATCCTAAAGTTCGTTCACCAGCTCGAGATGACGTCGTGGATGTTTGGCAGCGTCCACTTGAGTCTATAGTTAGTTGTCTAGTGGTGAATAATCACTGCACTGCATTCTAGAGAAAGCAAAGTTTCTAGGAAGCATTCTAGGAAGCAAAGCAAGTTTTGATCGCAGAAACGCCCCTAGTATGAGAAACTCGTTTTAAATTCGTGACGTCCTGTCCGACGCACCGTTTCGTAGGAAAGGCGCGAAGTTAGAGAAGACAAGAGCTTGGCGTTGACGTCATCGAGTGATGACCAACCATTTACCAACTATGGTATAGAAATTGAGTTTTTAAACAGCATTTAACGTTGCTATTTAGTGTCCCTTTAAATACAATGTTAAGCCCGATTATCAGTTTTCGTTGTTTCTTTTAACATGCATTGTGTTGGACGTCTTCAGCTGCAACTGTTTAAAAGTATTTTCGTACACAGTATTCATATATAGTCTCGTGCAGCGCCGTTATGCTATCGGCTCTGAAAACTTTGTATTTATGCGCATACTGTCACTTGCGATCCCGGCATATGCCTTTAATATCGTTTACACAGCAATGGACATAATACGGACCCTTGTTGAACACCTTGTTGCGATGTAACAGCGTTATATAAGCAACAGTGTAATAGAAGCACTTCGTAGCCTCCCCGCCCCCTTCCTCCAAGGGTAAGATGGGCTAACCCTCTCTCTCGTACGTTCGCATACCTACGCACACCTCGTTTCTCAAACATCGACAGTGGAAATCGCCGTTCATTTATTTTGTTTATTCGAAAGTCTAAACTGTTGCTCTTCGCCAGGCATACTGTATAGGATAAATACATTTCGCCATTGACATACGTCGCAAATAACAATACGAGTAATAAGATGTTTTCCGATTTGTTGGTGGCAGGTACACTGGACACAAGCTGGAGCTGTTAATTCAGCGACGGCGATGAACTTCTGAAGCAACCGTTGCTCGGATGATAAGAGTAAAGCGCAGTGTAAACAAGCCAGCATCGTGTCGATGAACTTACGCCGACAATCGTGATGCCTCCCTTTTCGTAATTCTTTTCGGTCTTTAATGACGTCAGATGAATGGGAACGCTCATAAGTCTTGGCGTTCGGAGAGAAAAAAACGACGCACTCAACACCTTATCAACAAAACCTTCGCTGCCGCAAAGTACGTAGTTTGGACACGTCCAAAGGCGATGACCACTGTCCGCTCCAACAAGGCCGACTTATTAAAGCAGTCTATATAGCACTTGCCCCATCTGCGAAAGTGAACGCGGAACATACAAGAAGGTGGCTTTTTCGTAGACGTCGCCTTTCTTTAGAAACACACACACACACACACACACACACACACACACACACACACACACACACACGCACACACACACACACACACACACACACACACACACACGCACGCACACACTACGAGATGCCTCATACTGTCAGGATTGGGGACTCAATCCCATCGCTCGTGATCCGTTGTCAAGATTGGAGTCCGGCATGAATTCGAAGGTAGCTGGCCCATGCCGTCGTCCAACTTATCCACGCTGAGGACGTTGATGAAGGGAAGAACTGCTTCTCATCGAGAACGAGGAATATGGGTTTATTTACAGTATTTATATCAGTCTAACATGACTGCTTGAGAAAAGTGCATCAGTCTAATATGACTGGTTAAGAAAAAGAGTGTCAGTCCAACATGACTGCTTAACAAAAGTGTCTCGAGCATTCGCACCACAGCAGTTTTTAAACACTCGGTCCTCCCGCGATACAAGGTGACGCGAACGTTCGTTTACTCATTGTAAACTCGCCGCCGCCCCGCAGAACAGTTTACACACACAAAGGCACCCACGGGCGAATGTCCGGAACCGACGTCAGAGGGGAGCCGTTCCGGGTAGCTCGGAGCCATTCTGGGTAGCTCGTTGTCCTGCGTCCCGCTCGGCGCGTGGGAAGCAACGAAAAACGGCTTTCCCGCGGCAGCTCGCGCACGCGTAGCATATCAGGTCCGCGCTGGGGAGTTTGGGCACAATAGTTCGCCCGCCGAACTCATTCCGTCACAACGGCGATGAGGCTAGAGGATGGCGGAGGTTTCAGCACAAAGCCCGCTTCATCGAACGCATCCTAGCTGAAGCGACGGAGAGTGGGGGATGCGCGTCTTGTTCCCCGATACAAAGTCGTTTTAGTCACGCTGTGGCTAGAAGTTCGCGGCGATGCTCCCGAGATGTTGCTTTCCCCAGTCGTAACTGGGTGGCAATCTTGCATTGCAGCTTGCCATTCTTAACAATACCGAGATCGTGGTTTTGGCGCTTTGCCACAAGATGGCAGCCAATCGTGATGCTAACAGCAGATTCGAGCCAATTGTGATGTTGGACATATTACTGGAGGCGACCGGCCCATAGCAAATGGCACTAACGAACTAACTTACGAACTTGCTTACTCTTTGTGAACTCAGCCCGTGGGGCCAAAATCACGAAGTATTTTTTTGTTCGTAAGTTCTGTTCGTAAGTCTATTCGTAAGTGACCCTTGGCCTTTGGCCTTCGCTAACACGTCCAAACACCAGGATCGTCTGGCATTTGTTCTTGCGGACTAACCTAAGAGTTTATTTCTCTTTTTTTTTCTTTGTGTGTGAATATGGGCCCTGGGCTTTTCCTGTTGTCTTCCTCAAGAAAGAATATCAGACACGTGAGCGCGCCCAGAACGAGCGAAACACGCACTATTATAGGACGAACGTATATACCGTTCACAACCAGCGCCGGAGAGAAGGAGTCCGTGCTTAATGGAAAAGAACTGCGCGCCGCGTGGCACGGCCTGTTATGCGGTGGCGGCGGCCGCCGCGCCAGCGCCGTGCAGCGCCGACGACGAAGAAAGACGCAGGCCGGGAGGCTGCAATGCTCCTCGCGGGACCCGCTCGCCTTGACCATGCCTTGCGCGATGATCGAGTCTATACGAGAGCCGCCGAGATCGGCCCACCGCCGCGCACTCTTTTATGTCTCGCTTGGCTGCTTGCCCCGATACTGGTCTTTATTGTGGCTTTATCGCTTTTCTTTTCTTGTCTTTTTTTTGTCCTCCTCGAGCGGCAGCAGCAGCAGAAGGCAGCTGACGTGCGCATACGCACGCGACGACAAACAGCTCCTCTTCTTCGCGCGAGGTCCCGGCCGCGTCGGCGGCACTTAATGCACGCTTTTGAGGCGGCACCTCTTCTGTGCTACGCTCGTTCGACAAATGCAACACCCCCCCCCCCCCCCCACCCCCCACCCCACCCTTCCATCTCCCGTGTCCGGGGCCGTCGTCTGGGCATCTTTCTTGACGTCGAGAACCGCTCGGAAGACGCGTGCCAGAACGGAAGCGCGGCGCTGGTTCGAGCGATCCTCTTACGTCTGGTGTCCGCACCGGTCGTAAAAGTCGAAAGCTCGCGCGTATTTCGGTGCTTGATTTGGGAAGAGCGAGCCAGACACTTTGTCTGTGGCACGAGCTTGCCGAATTCCGGGAGAAGGGAAAGGAAGGATCTGGCGTTCTCTCCTCTCATCGTTTGCTTTCGGCCGGAGCGCTAGCAGACGTACACGCTAAAGAAAATCGGTTACGTTTTTGTCCCATTATATTATTCGCAATTTACGGGCCACAAATAGACGCAAGGGACTGAAACACACGTGTCCCCTATATGGTGTCCGAACTATGGGAGTCTTTGTGAATGACTTACCCAATAACACGTGTTCCGCCCTGCGCCTATTCGCCGATGGTTGTCCTTACTCTTTTTGCTATCTATCTCTCTCTTAACATCCTTCAACCTTGCATTATTATTATTATTATTATTATTATTATTATTATTATTATTATTAGCGCACGAATTTATTCCTGTCTCTTAACATCCCGATAACTTGTTTAATCTCCTTTCATCGGCGTCAATCTTACACACCAGGAACTGACACGAATAATGGTTTTTACGCTAAACTCCGTTTCCGTAACGAAATATTTCCATTCTGCTCATCCACTACCTTAATTGTCCTTCTCATATAACGAAAATTGTCAACGAAGCTGCCCCCTTGGTTTCCTACGGCATAACTTGCGCTTGGCCCCTCCATGTACTAAACTGCTATACTTATAGCGTTCCTCCCAAACTGGGATATCCATGCGCCGTTTGGGACACTCACATTATCGCCATTGCTACTGCGCTGGAATCTGGTCATAACCAAGCCATGAGATAAATATTTAACTACCCACCCGCCGTGGTTGCTTAATGGCTATGGTGTCGGGTTGCTAAGCGCGCGATCGCGGGATCGAATCCCGCCCACGGCGGCCATATATGTCTATGAGGGCGAAATGTGAAAACACCCGTGAACTTGGAATTACGTGCACGTTAAAGAACCCTAGGTGGTCCAAATTATTCCAGAGTCCCCCACTAGGACGTGCCTCATAATCAGATCTTGGTTTTGGCATGTAAAACTCCATATATTTTTTTAAAGAACAACTATTCCTGTAGCTGCAGTGTAACATACTTATGAGCTCAAATCTAACCCTGTCATCTCGCCATAAAATCACTAGACTGTGCATCCTTCACAAGGTCTACTACTCCAATTTCGCCGGCTTATCGTGCGTCAACCCACATCAGTCATGAATGTGCAGTTTATCCTCCTTCCGCCCGAACATATGGCCATTTAGCGTCATTCTTTGCCATGGCATCAAGGGACTGGAATGACTTGCCCCCTGCAACAGTGGCCCTGTTCAACCCAACTATACTCAAGTCTTTGTTATGTGATATCATCATGTCACGTGAAGGCTACCCCTCATGTAATACCCCGTTATTAGGGGCCCCTTTGAGGTATAGGAAATAAATAATCAAACTCGTATGCTTACGCACGCATGCACGCACCCCCTCCTCCCCTCTCGCCATCCACATATACACACACAAACGCACGCACGCACAACGAAGAGTGGCGATGATTGCGAATGGTGTCAGCAGGGGGGCTTATTCTCGGACAGTCACTTTCGCGTGACGCAATACACGACAAGTTCTATAACTCGAGGGGCTTTTCTCAACCAGCCAATAAGTTCAGCCGGTTTTGCTGAACCAGTCAATCAGCGCGCAGTGAAATCTCCGAAAATGACTGTTCGAGAATACGTCCTCAGACGTGATGCTATAGGACGTAATAATATCTGCTGGTTATAAAGATAATTTGTAAACTGTCCGTTGAACCTATGGGACTTCACTGCAAGGTAGAGCCGTGATGCGTCGAGCTGTCTCTTAAGAGCGAAGTATACTGGCTGCTGAAACGCGTTGAGACGGTTAACTCACCGTGTGCTTATTATTTAGGGAGTCTTTTGTAAAGGTGAAACTCCCGCGCTGCTGGGAAAGCCGTGTTTTATATGTTAGAGAACGCGTGCGCAACAAAAAGCGAGATGCTGGTGGCTTCCCTTTGCCCCTCATACTCTTCTTATACCACATGAACTGTCGCCCAACAAAGCAACCGCTATTTAATTCATCCGCTAATATGGCACACCGTCACTCGCCGGTCGCTGTGACACACGCTGGCTTACCCACGTTCCCCGTTCACTCTTTCGTTACATTGCACAACGTTCCTTCACGCTCTGATTCGTCGTTCCACTCATACACCTAATGAATGTCTGTTCAACCACCCCCCTGTTTCATCTCTGTTTCGGGTGCAAATTAATTAATTAATTAATTAATTAATTCGTTCGTTCGTTCGTTCGTTCGTTCGTTCGTTCGTTCGTTCGTTCGTTCACAATGTACTTGTGCCGTACTAACACAACCATTGCTGCCTCCTGGTGTCCTTGCTCTCGTGGAAGGTCTCGCCTGCTCGAGCCGCTTCCAGCAGCGACTACAGCGACACCTCTCTCACCATTCTGGCGACGGCAACTTGGAAGCACCCGCGCTCCTGCTGCTCTCGGTGCGTCCACGTCGCCTCCTGCCTGATTCATGGATTGTTCTATGTTCGCTCGGCTCCACACTCGTCATTTCTCATCCCGCATCCCCACCTCCTCCTCCTCCTCCTCCTCCTCCTCCTCCTCTTCCCACGCCAGCTACATCGCCTGCGCGTGAACTCGCGTCGTGTGCCGTGCGAGTATCACTTCACACGGCAACGCCGGCGCCCTGCCGGCCATCTTCAGGTTTCTCTGCTTTCAAATTCATAAGTTCCATTTCAGGCCGCCGCGGGATGTCGACGGGCTGTCTTGGCCGCCTCGTTGTATCTACAGATGAAGACGTGCCCGCGAGCAGCCGTGCGCGCACCTTGCCTGTCGATGGGCGACAACTCTCTCTCTCTCTCCCTCTTCCAGCTCCTCCTCGCACGGCGCCTTCCGGCGACGAGACGCGTCTGGAGCGCGACCCTCGAGCGCATACATGGCATGAGCGCGCCCCGATAGGGTGGAGGCGCTCGCTCCACTGCGTGACCGGTTTTCTTCTTGGCTCGCCTCTTTCGCTTCCTATTGCGAGGTGCAGCGTATATCCTTTACTGGAGCTTTCCAGAAAGACAGAGAGCAGGTCAGGGGGGTCGCCTCTAGAGGTTTCTGCTTCTAGAACAATATCTGATCACATTGTCAGGATTGGGGGCTCAATCCCTTCGTCCGTGGTCCTTTGCCAAGATTGGAGTACGGCATGAATTCGAAGGTAGCTGGCCCATGCCGTCGTCCAACTTATTTACGCTGAGATCGTTGATGAAGTGAAGAACTGCTTCTCAACGAGAACGAGGAAAAAGGGTTTATTTACAGAAATTAACTCAGTCTAACATGACTGCTTGAGAAAAAGAGTAACAGTCCAACATGACTGCATGAGAGAAGTGACTCAGTCTAACATGACTGCTCAAGAGAAGTGCGTCCAACATTCGCACAACCACAGTTTTTATACACTCGATCCGCCGGTCCCACGACGCGGCGGCTGTTCGTTTACACATCACCAACTCGCAGCTGCTCTGAAGACCAGTTTACAGACACAAAGGCACACACATTCCGTACACAGAGGCAACCGCACGGGGTGCCGTTCCGGGAAACTGTCGTTGTCGATCGCGCGTCGCTCATTGTTCCGAGCCACTCCGAACCGTGAGAAGCACAAAAATAAGTCGTTCCCGCGGCAGCTTGACCAGGCGGGTCAAATCAGCTCCGCGTGGAATCATTGTCCACACACCGAACTCGTCCCGTCACAATGTCGAAGGGGCTGGAGGGAGGCGGCGGATTCCAGCGCAAAGGTCGCTTCTTTGAACGCCTCGCAGCTGCAGCGACGGAGAGGGGGAGGTGCGCGTCTTGCACCCCTTGTCGTAATCGGGTGGCAAGGTGGCAATCTTGTTGCGCAACTCGCCGTTCTTGACAGCGCCTCCATGGCCCGAAAAGTCTCGACTGTCTAGCGCTGACAACCGCTAGGCAGGAAGAGAACGGCTGCTGGTCAGGGGGGGGATTGATGTCTTGGCTTGCAGCGACCACTTGTGCATTGATGTCACCGCCCCAAAACATCCAACAAGGACAGGCAACTGCAAAATGAACCCCACAACACGGCTCTGCGCCGAGATGACGTGCATTGGCTCTCACTTTAGACTCACTAGGCTTCAAAAAAACAACATAAGTGCAGAAACAAAAAAAAAATGCTGCATTCCACTATGCCAATTTCTGAAGCAAATTCCTGCTGACAAATTCAGCAATCAATGGAGGGAAATCTGCTGAATGAGAGGGGATTTTCTTCGCCTAGAGAAAAGCTAACACTAGTAACCCTAAAATTTAGGCGGGACCCTCAAACGCAGAATTCAAATTAGCCTGCTCAAACCATCCGCATTGCTATGCAACTTTCCCTTCTTATATCTAACGGAGAAGTTGTACTCTTGGAGAGTGAGGCTCCATCGGAGCAAGCGGCCGTTTTTGTGTGACATTTGATTGAGCCACGTCAGAGGACAGTGGTCGGTCTCGAAGATGAACTTCGCTCCGTACAAGTAACACGACAACTTCTGGGCGGCCCAAACCAAACAAGCGCATTCCTTCTCTGAAGCGCTGTAGGCTTCCTCTCTTACATTTAGTTTACGGCTGGCGTAGAGGATAGGATGCTCCTCGTTATCGTCGCCGACCTGACTAAGTACCACGCCCATACCTCTGTCGCTTGCGTCGCATTGAACTATGAATTCCTTTGTGTAGTCTGGCGCGCGAAGCACAGGGCGAGAAACCAATAGCGTTTTCAAACTTTGGAAAGCGTTCTCTTTGTCCTTATCCCAGAGTACGTTACTCGGTGCTCCCTTTCGGAGGGCGTCTGTTAATGGACTTGCCAATTGCGAGTAATTCGGAATGTACCGTTGATAGTACCCCACAAGTCCCAAAAATGAACGAACGTCCGTTTTCGTGCGCGGCTGAGAAAAATCTCCAATCGTAGCTATTTTCAGTTCAGCCGGCCGTCTCATGCCCTGACCAACAACATGGCCCAGATAAGTAACCTGCGAACAACCAAACCTACACTTTTCCGCTTTCATCGTTAAGCCGGCTTCCCTCAACCGTGAGAACACCTGTTTGAGGTGCGATACGTGTTGTTCCCAGCTGTCCGAAAAAATGGCCACATCATCAAGATAAGGTAAGGCGAACTCCTGCAAGTCCTTTAGGACAATATCCATTAACTTAGAGAAGCTAAACGGCGCGTTCTTCAGCCCGAAGCTGAGTGCGAGAGGGCGAAAAGTGCCTACAGGCGAGATGAATGCGGCATAGCGGCTGGCACTTTCTGAAAGGGGAACTTGCCAGTACCCCCGCACGAGATCTATAGTTGAAATGTATTTAGCAGCGCTAACTCTTTCAATTCGTTCCTCAATGTTGGGTATCGGGTACAGCTGATCCCTAGTGATCGCATTTAACTTCCTGTAGTCAACACACGGACGAGGGTCCTTGTTAGGGGTTTCTACGAGTATTAGCGGTGACGTGTAGTCACTCTCAGCGGGCTCAATAACTCCCAACTCTAGCATGCGCTGTATCTCTGCCTCCATAATCTCTCTCTGTCTTGGAGACACCCTGTAAGGTTTTGATCTTACTGGTTCGGCAGAGGTCAGCTCAATTTCATGCGTTATCAGTTCGGTTCTACCCGGCCGATCGCTAAATCTGTCGATATATTCCCCTAACACCCCTTTTAGCTCATCTAGCTGCTCGGGTCTTAGAGCATGCGAGCTTACCGAGTGTTCTACTACTTCTTCTAGGCCGATTTCAGAGTTGGAGGTTGCCCTATCCTCCTTAAACTTGGTACCGATGCCATCCGGCTCTTTGACAGTATAGTTAACGACTCCGCTCCGCTCTACATACGGCTTCATCAAATTACAGTGATATATCCTCACTTCCTTCCTGCGACCGGGCATTCTCAAAGCATAGTTAGTTTCTGAAAGTTTGTGCAACACTTTAACGGGCCCGTCCCAGTGAACTTCAAGCTTGTTCTTTCTTGAAGGTTTGAGAATCATTACCTGGTCTCCGGCGTTAAACGTACGAAGCCTCGCATTCCTGTCGTAATAGAATTTGGCGTTCTTTTGAGCTAGTGCCATGTTCTTTCCGACTAGTTCTTGGGTTGCGCTTAGCCGTTCCAGTAAATTTAGCACGTATTCAACCACGGTTGGACTCTCCCCTCTTTCCTCCCACATCTCTCTTAACATTCTCAGTGGAGAACGGAGTGTCCTCCCATACACTAGTTCTGCTGGTGAGAACCCTGTCGCTTCATGTGGAACCGTTCGCAAAGCAAACAAAGTTGCCGGCAGACAGTTCTCCCAGTCCTCCTTGTGCTCGTAACAGAGCGCACGCAAAACTCGTTTAAGCACCGAATGCCACCTCTCTACACTGTTTGACTGAGGGTGATAGACAGAACTGTGTATTAACTTTACCCCGCACTTTTGCAAGAATGCAGAAGTCAGTGCGCTCGTGAATACCGACCCTTGATCTGCCTGAATTTCGGCTGGAAACCCAACTCGTGCAAACACTGTCAAAAGCGCGTCTACTACTTCGGTGGAGCTGAGCTCTTTCAAAGGGATTGCTTCTGGAAACTTGGTAGCCGGACACAGCATGGTAAACAAGTACCTGTAGCCTGATTTTGTTTTTGGAAGAGGCCCTACCGTGTCTATTACAAGCCGTCTGAAAGGCTCTGTTATTAAGGGCACTACCTTCAGTGGAGCTTTCCAAGTCTCTCCTGGTTTACCAGAACGCTGGCAGGCGTCGCATGATCTTACAAAGTTTTCTACATCTTTGAAACAGCCAGGCCAGTAGTATTCCATAAGCAATCTTTCCTTTGATTTGTTTATGCCTAGGTGGCCGGACCACCCATTTCCATGACAAAGACTCAAAAGGTCCTCCCTATACTTAGTAGGTATGACTAACTGATCTAAAATCTTACCCTTTCGATCTCTGTAATGCCGATACAACAATCCTCCTCTCTCATGTATCGTTACGTTGCGCCTAGCAATGCCTTCTTTAGCTGTGTCACGTAATTTAGCTAAGCTCTCATCATTCTTTTGCTCAGCTGCCAGTGACTCTCTATCCACGCGTAAGAGTTGATCGAAGTTCTTTGTGGCCGGTGATAATAACGACCCTGTCTCGCTTGTGAGCGCGTCTGCTTGCTCTTCCTGCAGGCTAGAACTCTGACACTCTAGTGCTACGCTCTCATTGAGCTGGTCAGCTGGCAGGCTCTCCTCAACTGTTCTTTTGTCCCTCGGGCCTAGCTCGGATTCGGGTATTGAAGTTATGCCCTTTTCTGCTTCCGCTGGAGGAGCTTGAGCATTTTCAGCCGAAAGCGCCGCGATCTTACGAGCTTGGCCTCGGGTCAATGCCTGTACTATGCCCTCTCCCAGTTTGAGCCCTCTGTCACGCAGTAACTGATTCGAACGATTCGAAAAGATGTAGGGATACTGCAGTGACAAAAATTTGGAAACTGCAGCCTCAGTCTCTAGCTCCCCGAATGGTCCACTGATTTTGACTTTGGCCATGGGCAGACACACGCTGTGTTCTTCTACAACCTGTTTTATCCATGCTACTTCTCCGGTGAAGTCCTCTACCATCACGTAGGACGGATGGACAATGTCCAGCGTGGCGGCACTGTCTCTTAGCACTCGGCATGGTTTTCCATTAACATGCAGGTCGTGGAGATATGGACTTAAAAGTTCCATATTCTCATCCTTTTCCTCCACGTAGGAAAAAACTACGCTAGACTTCTCGCAGTTTACAGCTATATGTCCCAGTTTGTGGCATTTGTAACAGCGAATTGGTCTAACATATTCGAATTTTCTTTTCTGTTCTTTTTGTGTGGTTTCTCCGTTAAGTTTCTCCTCGCTCTTTTCTGCGGGCTTTTCCGCCATGTCTACAGGCTCTGATCGTCTCGTTTGCGCACCCTTTTTGAACGGAAATGGTTTCCGCGGTCCATTTCGACCGTCCCAGTTTCCCTCCTCGGCGTTCAACTTTCTACGGGTTGCGTACTCTTCGGCTAATTCAGCCGCCCTTTCCACAGTGTTTACATTACCTCTGTCTTGCACCCACAATTTCACAGCTTGGGGGATGGTTTTGTAAAACTGCTCTAGACACATGCATTCAATGATCATGTCTCTGCTGTCGTACGCTTCCGCGCTTTTAAGCCACTCGACTAGGTTGGCCTTTAAGCTATACGCAAACTCCGGATAGCCCTCGCTATCTTTCTTGCCTGTGCTCCTAAACCTTTGCCGAAAAGCTTCGGCTGAAAGGCGGTATTTCTTCAGGAGACTAGCCTTAACTTTTGCATAATCATATGCATCCTGCACACTCAATCTGGCGATTACTTCCGCCGCCTCACACGGCAACATAGACAGCAACCGCTGTGGCCATGTACTCGGGCCGAAGTTCATCTTTTCGCAAGTCCTTTCAAAATTGCTTAGGAACAAGCCTATGTCGGTCCCGACCTCAAATGGCTTTAATAGCCTGTCCATGCGGTACGATTCTGCCTCACTTGATCGTCCCAGAGCGCCTTCACTTCCTTGAGACATCTCCAAACGTTTGCTTTCAAGTTCCAGTTGCATTTTTCTTAACTCGCGATCTTTATCGCGTTCCTCCCTTTCTTTATCGCGTTCCTCTCTCTCTCGTTTTTCTCTTTCTTTTTCCCGTTTCTCTCTCTTTTTGAGAAGTTCCAATCCCATTTCAATATCTTGCTCACTGGCCTGATTGGAAATTAGCTCCAATAATTCCGATTTGAGCATTTCCTTGCGTACATCTAGGCCCAGTTCCTCACCAACAATCAACAACTCGTCTCTCAGCAGTGTCCTTAACTCCATGACTGCTGCTTTACTGCCTTGATTCTGCTCTCTAAATCTAGCTAGGAAAACACAACCTAGCTAACACACAACAATCTAGCTTCCCTACTGTTCTAAACAGAACAACCACAAAATGAAGCCTAGAGAGTCAAAGCAAAAACCAAGCACTCACCGCAGATACAGCACCATGTCGCAAAGTCCATCTCACCGCTGTCAGCCAGTTGTCAGGATTGGGGGCTCAATCCCTTCGTCCGTGGTCCTTTGCCAAGATTGGAGTACGGCATGAATTCGAAGGTAGCTGGCCCATGCCGTCGTCCAACTTATTTACGCTGAGATCGTTGATGAAGTGAAGAACTGCTTCTCAACGAGAACGAGGAAAAAGGGTTTATTTACAGAAATTAACTCAGTCTAACATGACTGCTTGAGAAAAAGAGTAACAGTCCAACATGACTGCATGAGAGAAGTGACTCAGTCTAACATGACTGCTCAAGAGAAGTGCGTCCAACATTCGCACAACCACAGTTTTTATACACTCGATCCGCCGGTCCCACGACGCGGCGGCTGTTCGTTTACACATCACCAACTCGCAGCTGCTCTGAAGACCAGTTTACAGACACAAAGGCACACACATTCCGTACACAGAGGCAACCGCACGGGGTGCCGTTCCGGGAAACTGTCGTTGTCGATCGCGCGTCGCTCATTGTTCCGAGCCACTCCGAACCGTGAGAAGCACAAAAATAAGTCGTTCCCGCGGCAGCTTGACCAGGCGGGTCAAATCAGCTCCGCGTGGAATCATTGTCCACACACCGAACTCGTCCCGTCACAATGTCGAAGGGGCTGGAGGGAGGCGGCGGATTCCAGCGCAAAGGTCGCTTCTTTGAACGCCTCGCAGCTGCAGCGACGGAGAGGGGGAGGTGCGCGTCTTGCACCCCTTGTCGTAATCGGGTGGCAAGGTGGCAATCTTGTTGCGCAACTCGCCGTTCTTGACAACATTCACTGTGTGTGTGCGTGCGTGTGCGTGTGTGTGTGTGTGTGTGTGTGTGTGTGTGTGTGTGTGTGTGTGTGTGTGTGTGTGTGACGGAAAGAGACACATGGATAGAATATGGAGGGAGAGAGGGAGTGAGAGTGCGTGGAAGGCCAGATGCATATTTGGCATTAGCCTATACGATAATCTCGTAACAATTAAAATCAAGTCGTCTGTCCGCGTAAATCGCACGCGAGAAACGGGAGCACATGGGGCGCATTCCGTGGTGGACGCCATTTCGCAGTGTGAGCTGTGTCTTGGCTTGGACTGTCTTGGTTCACGAAACTCGGTGCCCACGTGACCCACGTGACACTACTTACCGTCTCGTATACCGCGCGGAAAAATGTTTACGTACGGTAAAGCGCGCGCATGCGCAGTCTACAGCCGGTACGGTATTTCCGCGCTTTCCGTACGGTAACTTGGCGCTGCTAAAAGTCTCTAATGAAGCGCCGGTGTCGTAACGGTAACCGCTCTGCACTCCTCGGCACTTACCGTCACTGCCAGCAGCGCACGTGGGCACGTTAAAGCGGAGTGCTTCCAGTCTGATCAGCCGCAGCATCAGCGAAGAAAAAAGAAAGAGAGGATGGCATTAAAACGCCAATTTATTCACTTACTGCGCTTTGAAGGCTTATAAAGAAAGGGTGTGGGGGCGGTCGCGAAAGACCGGTTTGTGTATAAGAACACATCGACAGTACAAGTTCCGCCTTTTAAAAGATTTCCTTTTTTTTCTCTTTTTTTTTTTTCGTTTCGTACATCGAAGCGCAGTCAACCCGGAAGACACGAAGCCCGGGTTGCGTTGAAGAAAAAAAAATAAAAAGGAAAGGTGGAATTTTGATAAATGTATCGAAAAGTAGGAAATAAAAATGCCGGGAGAGCAATTAAAGTCACACGTGGAATATAAATCAGAACCGTGACCTAGAATAACCACAGTATAGCATTGTGGTTAAGCAGAGGACGGTAGTCGAGCAGAGCGGGGTTCTTTTGCATGCACCTGGGCACGTGACTGCGACATGTAGTCTTGTCACTCTTGAATTCCCGGCCGTGTGTGTGTGCATACCTCCGCAAGTACGAACAACAACAAAAATTATGTTGCCGCACGAGCAAGAAATGATGACTACATGCTGCGAATTGCAGTTGCAAGGCCCCGTGAACTTCGTTTGCCCACTTATTGCGTCTTTACGTCATTATTACGTCACCGGCTCCTACTTCACTCTCGATGTAAAGGCAATATACTTTAACAGGCAGCACGCGCACGTCAGATTTATATTTTCCGTGGTTTTTATTCGTCCTGCGGGCTCCAAACTTGGTCATAACAGGTGCTGAGAAAACGACTGTGATTAAGACTCGCATGTCTAGGACAATCCTCGGCATGCTGTAAAGTAACAGTTTACGGGATTTTGTTGTCAGAGCTGCACAGTATACATAGGTTACTATGGACACCGCAGTGTGTGGCTTGGTGTTAATACTGTCCACTTGTGGTGTTTCTTAATACTCGAAATAGATAGTTAAGTACACGAGCAACTTTTTTTCTTCCTTATTTTCATTACGCCCCCATCCGAGCGGGTCTGCCGCAGCTCGGAGTCGAACCCGAGTCCTCGGGAATTGGCACAGAATGAACCCGCCTCGGTGACCAAGTGGTTATGGGGTTCTGCTATTGACCGCGAAGTCACGGATTTGATTTGCAGTAGCGGTAGGTGGCCACACTCTGATGGGGGCGAAATGCGAAAGCGCAGCTCGCGTAGTTAAATTTAAATGCACGTCGAGTTATCCGGCGCCCTGCACTACATACGGCGTCTCTCGTAGCCGCAGTCTTGACTTGCGACGTTTAACCTCACGAATCGGCAGCAAAATTTAATATAGCCTCTGATCCACCGCGGCTAGAATAACGCTGGAAGCGGCGTTCTGACATGACATTGTCGACTTGTCATGTTTTTTTTTCCCCGGTCAACTGAGATCCAAACGCTCTAAAACATAGAAAGAAATGCTGGCAAGGGTCGGAACACCTTAAATAATTTACCGCAATACCTGCTTATACGGATAACCTTCGGGTACTCAGGTGGCGGACACATACACTGGCTCGTTCGTTTCCTGCGATCGATGCAAGAAAGGAAGGAGCATGCACTGCCCTTGTTAATTGCGTCGTCGTCGTCGTCGTTGTTGTTGTTGTTGTTGTTGTTGTTGCGATAAACGTCATTACACGACGTCAACAAATTTTGCTACGTGTCATGGCGTCACGACGATGTCGATGATGCCATGTCCGAGATTTGGGGCCGCATTCGCAAACCTTTTCGTCCGTAAGCGCCAGCTCCATTGGCCGACCGACTTTCTTTCTTTCTTTCTTTCTTTCTTTCTTGTTTTCTCGTACACAGCCTAAGAGGGGGCTGAGGCTAAAGGCCTTTACTTGTCTAAAGACTTCACTAGGCTAAAGACTTCACTAATAGTAATGTCCCACGTCGAGATTGGCTGCAATTTACCCTTTCGAACAAGTCTAGCGTAATAGGTTTTTCTGTGAATGCGGGCCCTGAAGACCAACTTTAGTCACATATTAAAACGTCTTATAAATACTGCACACTCTCCACACTTGCTAACTGGGACGATAAATCATGAAGAAGAAAAAAAACTTGTTTAAATGCTGAACAGCTGGCTCTCGAAGAGCATGGCTTCTAAGACTAAATAATTGAAATAAACTTCGGGAAAGGAAGTCGCGCGGTGTATCGACGTTAGACGATGCTTTATGATGATATGCTGTGACGTCATAAGCGAGGTTTGCCAAAACACCGCCTATTTTCCGTTTATCCTCCGCTGTATCGCGTTTCCATAAGGCGGCCGTCTCTTCCCCTCATTATGTGGGAATGTATGCATAGGCCATCGAACATAAACTCGCCCATGATACTGAACTCACTCAGGGAGCTTTGGGAGGCCGTCCACGCTCGAGCTGACTTGGAGACCCAGAAGGGTCCCCTAGACCAGGCTGAGCATGCTGCAACGGTCACTGGAGTCCTGGACCAGGGGCCGACCCTTCCCGCTCCCTTGTCTTCCCTGTCTATTAAATAAAGTTTTTCAATCAATCAAATCCATAAGCTTGTGTTGCGAACGCTGTTCACTTTCATTACGGCGCTGAGGCTCATAACTCGATCAATTTCTTTTTCGATCAAACGCACCAAGAACAGAAAAATACCGACCGCTAGGCTTCAAAGAAAAAGTGCCTCTGCGTTGCTCTCTATCGCGCCTAACCTTCTCCCTCTTTCGAGAGGCGGAGTCTCTTGCTGCGCTTCGGGGGTTGGCTTCTCCGCGCTACGCCTGCGCCCGAAGGAGAAGCACACGTCACCGGCCTTTCTCCGAGGGGGTGTGGCGTTTGTGCACTAAGTAAAAACGGTTTCCATGGTTCTGGCAGCACTCGGGGGCGGTGCCCGGTTGCATCTGGGGCTGGCGCATCGTCGGGCTCTCTCTCTCTCTCTTTATATCTCGCTCTCCTATTTCGCGCTTCGTTTTGCGTCACGTGTTACCAGCTAATGCTCGGAAGCCGCAGCGGGTCTCCGGCTTAGGAAGCGTGCATGTCGAGGCCAAGAAAAGAAAAAAAAATTAGTGGGAGTTTGAACAGAAGAATTTCCCTTACCTATGTTGCCTGTAGGGAGTTGTGTCCAGCACTTTCGTGAGGTCCGCTGGCTTTAGTTAGTTCTTTCGTTTTTTTTTTTTTACTCCTTCAAAATCCTGACTTTAATCATCTTTGATCGTGCTCACTCTACCCTTACACACTCTACTCTTCCTTAGCCACCACGAGGAAGGAGTAAAAGGGTGGTGAATTACAACGCCGTCTGTCCGCGGTGGAGTGCAGCAGGTTATGTGTGTAATAATATACGCGTTCATACTAAGTGTCCTTAAACGCCGCGCCAAAAAACAGTAATTTGGAAGCGTAGTTTTCGAAATACGCCGTGCCAAAAAACAGTGGTTTGAAATCGTAACTTTCGGGAGCATACTAAAAATAAGAAAAACGCTTTATTGGTTGAGAGAACTAACGATAACGTTAAATTTTTTGAAAAGTTGTAATAGACTATGAAACGCGGACGTATTTTTACATATATAGAAGGAAGCGGGCTTGTTAAAACAAACTGCTGGCCAATCCTGCTGACAAAACAGTCGCCTGCAGCTTCGGTGACGTCATACCGCAAATGATCAGGCGCAACTTTTCATGCCTTTGTGAAGCTGCCTTCCGATAATAAATAAATAAATAAATAAATAAATAAATAAATAAATAAATAAATAAATAAATAAATAAATAAATATGCTATAATACTTGATATTCTTTGTTACGGGCTATCTCATAGTCAGCTAAGAATACGTTACGCGAGAGGAATGCAGAAAGCGAGAATAATTAGCATTCGATGCCTTAGGCAGAAGTAGCGTCAGTATACTACTACTATACGACTAGGGACCTTGACATTTAACGTTACTGCGTTTATCTCCCTGGCAACGTAAACGGCGTTTGGGGGTCAAATCATGAAATCTTTCTTCAATCAATCATCTGTCTTCGGACCCTATTGCACGAAAGCCGCCCTCCCCTCTTGTCCCGTCAAGTGCCAGACTCACGGCTTTGATTCTTTGATCCAGTGCCAGACTCGCGGCCAGACTCGGCAGCATGATTCAAAGTGTGTGCGTACACGGCGGATGTGGTGTCTGGTACCACTGTAGACCGCCGCGTGAAGTCTCGATGAGCCGAATGGTCTTCTTTTTTCTGCGTTCGAAGCCGCCAGTTTCGAACTGGTCGCACTGGAAGGTGACGCCATTATTTGTTGCGCTCTCGACTCTAGAATAATAGAGGCTCCGTATAGTAATTACTGGATAGACAGTTATCCAATAAAGAAACAAATACAAGAATTCTCTTTCCTTCTTTCTTTCTTTCTTTCTTTCTTTCTTTCTTTCTTTCTTTCTTTCTTGCTTGTCGACACAAGATATTTTCCTAAACGAGGTTTCTCATTACGTAGTGCTCGGCTTGGGGAGCATATTGACACGTGTACTTATTTGTCCTTTTCTCGGGGACTGTATTTCACCTACCAGCGACTTAAAAGTTATTGCTCAGCGCAGGACGCGCCCACATGATTGGAACACACTGGGATGTTATCGATGGTTCTAACCGTTGTCTCTTGTCACCGAAGCTTGTGTAACCTGATTGCACGTGCGACGCGAATCGTACAGCACTCTCTGGAAGACGCGCGGGCACCAGCGATTACTCTGGAACTTTCGATGACTCGTGCATAAAAGCCGACGCGCTTGACCTGCAGATCAGATTTCGACGTCGGATCGCCGACTGTGTTCGTTGCTATCGTTGTGCTTTGCGTGTAGCTTGCTTTCGTAGGCACAGGTTCTCCCAGTAAAAAGTTAGTTATTCACGGTTTTGCTGCTGTGCTTTTCACCGTTGCTATACTACGTGACAATATGTATATATTTGCACGGTTCGAGTTCGACGCGGTAAGCCTGGAGATGAACTCGATAGACTCGTCGGCGCACATAGACGCGGCAAGCGTACTCGCCGACCGGTACGTTGTATAAAGAATGGCACGTGACCGCAGCGTCCTCGCGGAGCTGATAACAAAGAGTCGCTGCAGCAGATAAGCAAGGGGCTCCTTCGAGGCCAGCACAGAGCTTCATCTGAGTTACTATACTTTCAGGGTCACTGCCGCTATGAATAAGAAGGAACTCACTCGTATGGTCACAGTGTTGTTGGCGAGCGGGTTTTTCAATGTTTTATTTTTTAATACCTTTTTTTTACCTAGATCGGCAAGCAGTATAACGCGTGCAGTGAACCCTGTTACACGAGAGAAGCGAAGTGCACTGTTTTGTTGCCGCGGCCAGAATGTTTAAAACCTGTTACTATATCTAAGCTGCTCTGTCTGGAGTCGCAGGCAGCAGACGACGCTCTAAGAGCAATGCGTATCTATATCTCTGTTTTTCTGGCACAAAATGGGCAAGGTACATAATCAAGGAGATTGAGCCGTGGGGTCAGTGCTCTGGCGCCACAAACAGCACTAACGTAAGTACTAGTACTTTATCAGTCCCATATTCGTCCCCATATATAGCTCCTATTACTCTCAAAGAACTTCTTACGCTATAGGGCTGTTAGGAGCAAATGCCAGGCAATCGTGATGTCGGCCATATTGCTATAGCGAAAGCGGCCGCGGCCTATAGCGAGCAGCACTTATACCAACGAAAAGCTTTGTTAATTCGCGATCCCATATTCTGAGTTGTTGTGCTTGCCCACTCATTGGGCGCAGGTCGGCTCTATATACATCCAGCGTAAGAGCCAATTCACGTAACCCACGTTGACGCAACCGCGTGTCGTGTACAAAGGGCACAAATCACCACCACTGGTAGCCTGGCTTGTCCCCGATAAAATTGCTGTTTCGTCCGGAAGGCTAAGCGTATTACAAACAATTACACAAAGCTTGAAGTTTTTATCGGCCGTGTAAATGGCACTACACATTAGCTTGCCAATTAAAGTAAGAAGCGTGGCGTGAGGCACACACATGCACACGTGGTCTGATCTCACTCGATGACCGCGAGCACACGCTGTACGCAACGCTGGCGAATTAAAAGCTATGGCAGCGTGGGGCGACATCTTCGCGCTCGCTTCGCCGCTTCTCCGAATTTCGAATTACGCGAACTCCTAAACTATAGGCGCGCTGGAAAAAAAGCGCGCATGAACCGACCAGCGATCTCAGCTCGCCATTAATATTTGCACCCGCCGCCGCTGGGTATACCTCCAATGTGCGTCACGCGCACTCTCCTCCCCAAAGCGCGCGTTCGATCACGTGACGTCCAACATTGGGCACGCGGGAAGACCGCGTGCTTTAAACCACCACGTTTCTCCGCTCGGCCTCGCACGCTTCCCGTCGCGCCCGCAGCTTATTGCGCGCGCCATGCCCGTTAATTCTTATCGCACTTGGATTTTATACAGAACATCACGGCGACGGCGTCGACTGGAATTATCCTGGAGTGTCTGTGTAATTGCTGTCGCAGGAATAAAACCGTCGCTGAGCATTGCGTCGTCCCCACGAAAGTACCGACGTGATGAAAAGAAAGAAAGTTATCACAGTTTCGCTATAAGGGCGAAGCATTGAATGCGATGCAGAAAATAAAATGTTGGAATATCACACGAAGACTCGTAGCTGTATAGTGGCACTATGAATTGGAGTAAACGTAAGCTGAGTAAGTAAAAACGAGCAGCTGTGCTAGGGCGCCATCCCTTCGAATCCTGCCATCGGACAATTTGATGTATGTGTTTATTAATCAAAGCCAACGTCTTTCTTAGCCGACTTTAGCACCACTTTTCCGTATCGGGTATGTTCCAAACCTCTTTCCTGGGCCAATTCCGGAGGTATAGTGCACATCCGCGCCAATAACATTGCATCATTTTAAGGTTCGAGCTCTGTTATTGCTTCTCGCTTTTAATATTAGGTCTGAGAAGATTTAACATGGAAGGCATACGCTGTCAGTGTTTTGTTTTATGACATTTTCTCGTGGGCTACTATTCTCAAAACTCTGAGGAATAATTTAAGAATGTAAGACCTGGTATGAGCAACTTTACTGCCATATTATTGCGGCAATATAACCCGCATATACCGCACGTAATAAAGCATGGCGTGGCATATAGCATACATATACCTAAATATATGCGGTACCTCAAGGCGACGGCAATAATTCTCTTGACGTGTCCGTTTGACTCAAGCACGTACCCAAGGGCCCCCCCCCCCCGAAATTAAGCGGCATATAAAAATAAAATATAAAATAAAATATTTCGAAACAGCGTCCATCATCAGACCCTCCAATACTCGTTAAACTCATAAGCAATATGACTGTCCCCCGTTACCTCGTCTGGTTTTCCCTAATTGTACAGCACTTTTCGTGCAAAATTGGCAACTGGAAACAAGAGTCGCAAGGGGATGAAGAATTAAGCGATAAACTAAGGGAGAAAGCCACGGCAACAGGCAAACAGGGAGGAAAAGCGAAAATTGTTTGTGAACATATTTGTGGATCAATATCTTTTTATTTCAAATGGAAGTAGAGAAAACGCCACGGGAAGTGGATAATAATTCCGTGTGTTTTGAATGACGCTTCTCCAGTAATCAATCGAGCCGCTTGACGTAGCCACTTCCCTGCTGTGCTAATGGGGGTGTTTTTCTAACCTTCCGCGGTGGGCGCAGTACGTCTAGAACTGCAGCGTCCGGCGCTGTAAGTGGTTGTACGGGACTGGGAACCACGCATCTTTACGCAACTTCCCAAATATAAACACGTGTCGGTTTTGGCACTTGGTAGAGCAGTAAACGAGGAATCCAAAAGAACTGTGATTGTTCCGCAAATATACATTTCTTCCCCCGGAATCGGTTTTTAGGAATGATAAGATCTCCAGATCATATCCCTCAAGTCCTGGCTGTCCAGTACGCCCGTGATAGGGCTAGGAGGCTTGACCTCCCGGTCCCAACATGGGACTAGCCAGGCAGGTGGCAACACCTTGTACAGTACAAGAATAAAGTTTTTCCTCCTCCTCCTCCTCCTCCTCCTCCTCCTCCTCTACATTTCTTCCAGAGCTAATTCAAAAAACTCAACTATAAATCCTTATTTTGCGTTTTCGCCTGTTAACTTGTTCTTGGTAAGGTTTTTCCTGCGCATCTTTCATGCGCGAGTCCATTTGATGTGGTTCTTTGTTTGCCGAGTAAAAAAGAGGTGTATATCAAGGGCGTACCTGTGAGATACACGTTATTTCAATTCTCTTTTGCAGGTTTACGCGTCTTTATGGCGAATGGTGGGCATTATTCGCATTTGTACTGGTAAAAGTACCCCCCCCCTTATTTGCATAAATATTTTACCTTGGGTTGGGCCCCTCCCTCCCCCCCCCCTTCCCGAAAAAAAATCCTGCGTACCTGCCTGGTATGACTGCTATCGCAATAAAACGGTAACACCTTCCGATAATTTTAAGAGCAAGCTTCGATAAAGACGCCTCCATTGCTTCGCGAGTAAGCTCAGAGCAAGGCAGCGTAAGGATCATTTCGCGCTGCGTCCCAAAAGGCCTTTTTTTTTTTGCCTTGAAGACGTTGTGCTGAACTACCACGTGTCCACCGCTAACTCTAACATATACTGACGCCGAGCGAGATGCGTAACCCACACGTACCGCTGCAGTGTTCCTCATTTTTTTTTCCGGACGTATATCTAAGTAATTTTATATATAGTATAGATAGATAGAATGATAGGCTGCGACTTGGCCACATGTAAGTATAGCTCACACCGGACGTCACCGCACTTCTGCTTACGTGGCCGCAATGCTTTCGCATTCGTCCACGTAAGTATAACGAAGTGCCTCTTGAACACCTCTTTTTTCTTAAATCACATTTTGCAGGAGCGATCCTTGCAAGAGTGACTAACCTTTGGGATAGTTGGTCTCGCGTTATTATTCGGATGTACTAGCGGTGCAGAGAAGGAGCACATAAGAGATATACCAACACCAGTGCTCGCGCTTGTCTCTCTTATGCACGCGTCTTTCCTTTAACACACATTTACTTACACAATGCACGTAGCTAAGCCTGTGAATTGTACGCGTCAAGTCTATAGGGCCTCGTGTTTCTTAAAAAAAAAAGAAATCTGCCCAAGTACTTCGCAACAGCCCGATACGTAGTTTATGTCGACGACTTCCAGGAAGCTGCCCTAAGTAGCGAATGCCAGTATACTGTAGCCGAGCACACTTCTTTGGTTTGCATGAAAATCTATATCTCCCTATCTCTCCCGATGCAGCTGCATGAATACACCAACAGCAGGTAACTTTTGCATGGCGCGGGCCCGTATTTTACCGTTATCGTATTACTTCCCATTCGAAGATGTAGCGCGGCGCCAAAAACGCCGTCGGCGATGCCGTGGAGCATGAGGCCCTTACGAATCGCTGGGGCGAACAACGTGCTACTGCAGCGTGTCGACTGCGTCTCCGCCGGCGCAGATGAGCCCGGCAGCGACGTGACCTTCATATAGTTATAACTTGGTCTGCACCCCCCCCCCTTCACTCTTCCCCCCACCCCTTAAGAGAAATCGAGCAGCGAGATAACGCTTCTTGACACAACTTTGGCTGGATATGCGATATTACGTGCAAGACATCGCCGCGAGGCTACTATAGATGCGCATTCCGATATGTGTGTACTATAGATAAAAAAAAAAAAGGAAATCGGAGCTCGGAAGTCGCGAAAAAACGTTTCACTGCCTTGCGGCTTCCCCACTCTGCTCGAATTTGGGAGGCGTAACGAAGCGGTCGCGCGGGGAAGTATGTGCCGCACACGTCGCACTTTTTTGGGGTGAGCGAGTTGGTCCACGGCGAATCATTGCTTCCTCTATTACTTACCATTTCACGCTCAAATACCGAGCTGAGAAAGCTTCCGCGGTCGGCGGTATGCAAAAACTCAACGAATTACATCACAGTGCCATTTGCGTACGGTCAGACGGATAGCTTCCTGTGATGCTTCGCATCTTAGCCGTGGGTTGCACGTGGTTTCGGAATTGCCGGAATCGCAATCTACCCTTCGTCTCTCGACGCGGTGGACAGGGGCGCAAGCAAGTGCCGAGAAACCGTATAGCGGGGACGCGCTGGTAACACGAGACGTACGCGTTCCGAACCTCTCTATCTCTCCCCTCCCTCCTTCTCCTCTGCCACTCTTGTTCCGGATACGCCGGTGTTTCTCTTCTGTAGCGACGTGCACCGGCCGCTGTTACTCCTGCCCCCCCCCCCCCCCTTCTCCTTGTCAGAGCCATGCAGCTCGTTTTGTTACATCCTCGCGCCGAGTGGGAGAAGGAATCTCACTTGGCATTAAAAAAAAAAAACACGTTCATTACAGGCGCGTGATACGCGGAGCAGAAGGCTGGAGGAAGGCGGAGCGCACTCATTCAATATAACTCGATTTCAGGACAACATTCATTTGGGCTAGATGGTGCATACTTGAATTAGGAATTAGAACGCTTGTCCTGTGTCGTTCTCCCCACTTGTGATCGTCTTAGTTGGCGCTGTTCCTTCCTAATATAACTCGATTTGACTGCGCTTTATATGAAACCACTTCGCGGGAATGCCGCATGCGCGAGGAATGTGCGATTCGTAGTTTCGAATCGAATATTCGCGCACCCTGCACGGCGAATTGGTGGTGTCGCAGCTGACCAAGGAGTACCTCTTAGGTTTTCCCGCTTTCTTTTCTCGCAGTCACGGAAGCTTCACGGAAATTTTGGGTATACTCCCAAATAGTTTGTTGAAATATTTGGGAGTATATATATATGGAAGCTTGCGTGAGTTAGGGTCTTTTTCGATGGTATTCACAGCGCACGCAGACGTAAGCAATGAATTAAGGGACATGAATATGGTAAAAGAGCTCCCTTATTTTTTGAAGCCGTGAACGCCATCTACGTAACTTGTGATAGACTAACTTGCTTTAGATGTATGTTTAATTGGGGGCGTTGCTCCAAAGCCACCTAGAAATCGCAATAGGTCCGAGTGCCATAGACTGTAATGGGAATGCTTCCACGTCTGAATGAATCCACGTCTAATGAATCCACGTCTGCAACTCCTCCTACCACCAGGGTTGCCACGAGCGGAAGCAACACTTCTGTGCCGCCTGTGGCTCGGCGTGGCATTCACGAACTCATATTCATTCCGCATTGGAATGGCCGACAGCCCTACTTGTGACACCTGCGGCTGCGAGGAGACGATTGAACACCTCCTTTGTGACTGTCCCTGTTACGCAGTGCGAAGAACAGTGCTCGTGACCGCCCTCGCAAAACTGGACAATCGCCCCTTTACAGAGGAAAAAGCTCTAGGACATTGGTCCAGACGGGCTTCGGCACTCAAGGCCTTAAGGGCTTTGTTGAAGTTTTTAAGGACGTGCGAATTGTGCGACCGCCTTTGAACGTTGTACAGCGTAGTTTCGCGTTACTGTGCGAATTTTCTTTTTTTTCCTCTTCTCCTTTCTCCTTTCATTCCCTTTACCCCTTTCCCCAGCACAGGGTAGCCAGCCGGTACTTACACTGGCTAACCTCCCTGCCTTTCCTCTCCTTTGTCTCCTCCTCCTTCCGGGTAAGCCGCGGATATTTTTTACGTCACCGCTTTCATCACGCCGGGCTTGACAATGGAAACTTCGGCGATAGTAGCATGAAGTCGTAAGGCAGAGTGCGCAGTCCTTCTGATATCCAGGTGGCATTCGTTGTTCCCGTCAAGCTAGCCCTATTGTTGCCTCCCCCCCCCCTTTTTTTTTGTTGTGCCTCGCCCCTACATTCCTTCTCAAAGATGAAATAAAGTTCAGAAGTCAGGGAACTTAAAGCGCTAAACACGCTGCATTGAATAAGGACAGGCGATGGTTATGTTAATACGTCGCCGGCTGGCCCTGCCAGCCTCCGATTCCTCAAAACACACAACAAATTAGAACGTGACGCTTCTGAAGTGGCGGGTGTCAGTTCACTTTTGTTTTAAGTAGACACTTCATGCTATACAGAAAACTAGGTGAAAGCGAGGGATGCTAAGCACGAAGTCGCGGGATCGAATCCAGGCCACGGCGGCCGCATATCGATGAGGGCGAAATGCGAAAACACCCGTGTACATAGATTTAGGTGCACGTTAAAGAACCCCAGCAGGTGGTCCAAATTATTCCGTGGTTTTGGCACCTAAACCACCATATATATATTTTTTTAATAGCGTGAAGGCGAAAGGCCACTGGCGACGCCATGTTCGAGAAGATGCTCCCTGTGACGTTATTATGACGTTACAGATAGTGGCGACGTCTGCTGGTTTGCCGGTTATATGCAGGCTCAATTATTTATTACGGAAGCAGTAGTAGCATTGCATTCGAAAATGAACTTTAATTCGATATGTCAGCTTTCGCGGACGTTTTTTCCACACATAGAAAGGGTGCAATCAATCAGTACATAAGACACCGCGAAACCTGCGGCGTCGCAAGGTTACATCATCGGCGCCAGATTTATCCCATCGTTATTATTATTTTGTTTCGATTAAGTGTATTTTTCCATCAATCTAAAATAGAAGACTTTGGGATACTCTGCTTATTATTATAGCTCATTTTCAGGCTGCTTGTATTGTCCTATTCACCCTACGCAATTATCTATAGTCATAACTAAATCTACGAAGCATAGTAGCTCCTACGCCTTCTCCTTCGAAGCAACGGTAAGCTTTAAGTTTTCTTTTTTTTCATTTCTTCAAGACATTGGCTTAGTTGACAAGCTCTAACCTATTCGCATCTATTCCATCACCATTATCTCACCTGTACAAACCATTATCGCATATTTTCTTGCCTTTCTTTTTCTCTCCTTTTCCCGCCCGCCTGTCTCCAGGGCCTTATGTATTCGGTCCCTTTATTTGTGAAGAGAAATCATGTATATAGACGCTTACACAATCGCCGGCATAATTCTCTGCATTAAGGTAATAAAGGTAATAACGTAAGGTAAGGTAATAAAGGTATATTATTATTTATTATTATTATTATTTCACTAAATATCACTCCTCCATAACCGTATCGCGAAGGACGACAGCGCTGCCCACAGCCGCCAATGGGGATTGAATTTGTGACCCTACGGCAATAGGCGGAGTCGAAATCTACTCCCCAGCGACGGTTGCCTCTGACAAACAGAAACAGATCTCGAAAGCAATGTATTTGCGGACTACGTGCGCCGTAAGTACCGTGTTATCCGGACTATAGTCCAAGTCCACGTATAGTTCGCACCCATATAGATAGTCAGCACCCACGTAGATAGTCCGCATGCCGCGATATTACAACATTTAAACTTGTATAGTCTGCGGACTATAGACCGGGAAATACGGCAATTGCGGAGCCGGAAATACGCAGGTGGGAACTGGATGTGCCAACCACTGTACCATCGTGAATCTTTGGCGCTTGGTAATGTGTGCGCCGTTTTGAGACCCACGTGGTATCCGAGAGCAGTGGCATCTTCGCATGTGTTTCGGAGTCCACAGCAGGCAGACGAAGAAGACATTGCGCACACAGCAAATAAGTATAGCTTGTCGTTTTATTTTAGCCAAAAGGCCGAGAAGCGACTTTGTGTACACTTTATGCCAGATCTTAAAACTGTATTTACGATAATAGCTTGGAATTATCCATCCACTGCATGCTTGGTCAATGCCCCACTGAGGGTGTTCCTGAGATGGCGGCAGTATCCGTTGAGAGCGCTGTGGCAGTAGATGTGTGTTCGGAGCAGCAGGAATCGATAAAGTCTGTTAATAGTTTTTTCTTTCTTTATAGCGTAGCTGTCTATGGCTATGATACCGGGATTTTTTCGCGTCCGTCACGTCGACAGAAAACTCAATGCGCCGATCCCGGCGGCTGTGCAAGGCCAGAGGCAACGGCTCATACCCCCCTCCCGTATAAGGCCAGATTCGTGAAGCGTGTACATACAGCACAGCTTTCGTTTCTATACGAAACGCACAAATAAAAACGGCCGTCAAACCACATGATTGACGACGAGGCGCGCGTACTTCCGCGTTGATCAGCGTATACACTGCCGCCAATCCCTCGCCGGTGGTCGTTGTCGGATACTTTGACGTAGACATCTCAAAACCCGAAACATAGCAGTGGTTCGCCCACTTCGTGGAAGAGTTTGGCCTCTTTTACTTCAACAATCCAAGTCAACCAACTACCGTACAAAGGACATCCATCGGTTTAACTTTGGCCAAAAACATTTCTCAAGGAAGAACGGAGAACATCTGTGTGTATAGTAGCGACCACAAAGCAGTTATAGCAGTCATTTTAAAGTGATACATAAAACAAAAGTTTTGTTAACTGCACTGAAACGTGCGTTCGTGTCATGTATCACTTTGTGAAAAGCAATGTGCGTAACGAGTGCACATCACAGGATCAGCGTTTGACAAGTTGCCCTATACATTCATCATCATCATCATCATCATCATCATCATCATCATGGTTACGCCCACTGCAGGGCAAAGGCCCTATACATTATATGCAACATACCTGCAGCTTCGCTGACCAACCACCTTCACAGGAGTGGATTGGCGGAGAGTTCTTTCTTCCCAATTTTATTTCCCTGTCTGCTCAATAAAAGTCTATTCATCATCACCATTATTTCTTTTTAAATGCTGGGTTTCATCAACTCCACGAAATGCAGAAAATTATATGGACCCGTCAACGAACCAGGAACTACTGGTTTCCAAGAAATAAAAGGTCGCTCACTACGTCTCGCCAATCAATATTTATCCGTCATCGTTCCACGCAACCCGTGTCGATCACGGGAGGATTACAGTTGGGGGATAACGGATGGGCCGGGCCGCACGTGTATAGCATCCGGTTCTCGATCCCGGTCTCCCGACACCACCCGAACCTCCGCGCTGCAGCGAGCTGGTGAGAGGCCGTTTCTTTATTGGTCTCCCGGCGACGGTCCTCCTAAATGTATGTAGCGGGGATGACGTCACCGCTGTCATACAGCTGTAATCGTCGATGCTTCCGTCCCGCGACGATTCAACATTTCGCTCATTCAGATAAGGCTGAGGCATGCTGATGATCGGCTTATAGACGCTTATATCTATTTTGATCATAACGCCAAACTTCCCAAAGCGTCTTCTTCTTTCTTCTTCTTCTTTTTTTTTACAACTTCATGGCTCTAGGCGGCTATGAAGAAAAGAAACAAACGTATCTTCCTTTTGATAGATAAGGAAGATAAGTTTGTTGCGTCTGTTATAGCACAAACGTGCTTCATTTAGCCAAGGCTTACTGTATTTGAAGTCGCACAAATTGGCCTTAGAACCCCGTCTCAATTTTGTTTGTTTGTTTGTTTGTTTGCCATGCTTTATTGCTTGTACGCGCTTTCTGGCCCGGAAGCGCCATCATTTCTAGTTCCCTTGTGCGTGGTCTTTCGCCCGCCGCACTTCGCTTTCCTGCCGAACGTCCAGCTTCGGTTCTTTGTTCGCGTAATGAGTCGCGTACCGCTGTTTCTGTGATTACCGCCGTTGTTCTCGTCTTGCGGTCGTCTCGCAGACATTGACGGCACGAATCAGAGCGTGTGCTGCAGAGCTATAAGTACACGGTAAAGGAGGAAGCACTATTTGTTTCTCAGAATCGTTGTTTCCTCGTCTCTCTCTCACTCGCTCGCTCTCTCTCTCTCTCGCGCGTGCTTTTTTTTTCGTTATTTCTACCTGACGTTGCCGTTTGTTTGTGTGCGTTCGTTTTTTAGAACCTCGGAAGTGTGAAGAAAGGGCGGATAAATAACACCAGGGCAAGTTTAGCTTATCGCTTCCACTTTTCCGTTTGAGGAGCGCGCAGAAGATGCAGAAAGAAAAAAAAGAAGTGAAAGGAAAACTTGCAGACAAGTTCTACTCGCGCCTTGATCTGAGTGATGTCAGGATTGGGGGCTCAATCCCTTCGTCCGTGGTCCTTTGCCAAGATTGGAGTACGGCATGAATTCGAAGGTAGCTGGCCCATGCCGTCGTCCAACTTAGTTACGCTGAGATCGTTGATGAAGTGAAGAACTGCTTCTCATCGAGAACGAGGAAAAAGGGGTTTACTTACAGAAAATTAACTCAGTCTAACATGACTGTTTGAGAAAAATAGTATTAGTCCAACAGGACTGCATGAGAGAAGTGAACCAGTCTAACATGACTGCTCAAGAGAAGTGTGTCCAACAATCGCACAACCACAGTTTTTATACACTCGATCCGCTGGTCCTACGACGCGGCGGCTGTTCGTTTACACATCACCAACTCGCAGCTGCTCTGAAGACCAGTTTACAGACACAAAGGCACACACATTCCGAAGCCCAAGCGACGGCGTTGAAGGTGGTGCCGTTCCGGAAAATCGACGCCGCTCGAGGGACGCTCGTTGTTTTGCAACATGCGGAACCGTGAGAGCGCAAAAATAAGACGTTCCCGCGGTAGCTTCTTCAGGCGTGTCAGATCAGCGCCGCGTTGAGGAACTCTGGAATCATTGTCCACACACCAAACTCGTCTTGTCACAATGTCGAAGCGGGCTGGAGGAAGGCGGCGGATTCCAGCGCAAAGGTCGCTTCTTTGAACGCCTCGCAGCTGCAGCGGCGGAGAGCGGGAGGTGCGCGTCTTGCACCCCTTGTCGTAATCGGGTGGCAAGGTGACAATCTTGTTGTGCAACCCGCCGTTCTTTACAGCGCCTCCATGGCCCCAAAAGTCTCGACTGTCTAGCGCTGACAACCGCTAGGCAGGAAGAGAACGGCTGCTGGTCAGGGGGGGATTGATGTCTTGGCTCGCAGCGACCACTTGTGCATTGATGTCACCGCCCCAAAACATCCAACAAGGACAGGCAACTGCAAAATGAACCCCACAACACGGCTCTGCGCCGAGATGACGTGCATTGGCTCTCACTTTAGACTCGCTAGGCTTCAAAAAAAAACAACAACAACATAAGTGCAGAAACAAAAAAAATGCTGCATTTCACTATGCCAATTTCTGAAGCAAATTCCTGCTGACAAATTCAGCAATCATGGAGGGAATCCTGCTAAATGAGAGGGGATCTTCTTCGCTTAATAAATTTAACACTAGTAACCCTAAAATTTAGGCGGGACCCTCAAACGCAGAATTCAAATTAGCCTGCTCAAACCATCCGCATTGCTATGCAACTTTCCCTTCTTATATCTAACGGAGAAGTTGTACTCTTGGAGAGTGAGGCTCCATCGGAGCAAGCGGCCGTTTTTGTGTGACATTTGATTGAGCCACGTCAGAGGACAGTGGTCGGTCTCGAAGATGAACTTCGCTCCGTACAAATAACACGACAACTTCTGGGCGGCCCAAACCAAACAAGCGCATTCCTTCTCTGAAGCGCTGTAGGCTTCCTCTCTTACATTTAGTTTACGGCTGGCGTAGAGGATAGGATGCTCCTCGTTATCGTCGCCGACTTGACTAAGTACCACGCCCATACCTCTGTCGCTTGCGTCGCATTGAACTATGAATTCCTTTGTGTAGTCTGGCGCGCGAAGCACAGGGCGAGAAACCAATAGCGTTTTCAAACTTTGAAAAGCGTTCTCTTTGTCCTTATCCCAGTGTACGTTACTCGGTGCTCCCTTTCGGAGGGCGTCTGTTAATGGACTTGCCAATTGTGAGTAATTCGGAATGTACCGTTGATAGTACCCCACAAGTCCCAAAAATGAACGAACGTCCGTTTTCGTGCGCGGCTGAGAAAAATCTCCAATCGTAGCTATTTTCAGCTCAGCCGGCCGTCTCATGTCCTGACCGACAACATGGCTCAGATAAGTAACCTGCGAACAACCAAACCTACACCTTTCTGCTTTCAACGTTAAGTCGACTTTAAACGTACGAAGCCTCGCATTCTTGTCGTAATAGAATTTGGCGTTCCTTTGAGCTATTTCCATGTTCTTTCCGTCCATTTCTTGGTTTGCGCTTAGCCGTTCCAGTAAATTGAGCACGTATCCAACCACGGTTGGACTCTCCCCTCTTTCCTCCCACATCTCTCTTAACATTCTCAGTGGAGAACGGAGTGTCCTCCCATACACTAGTTCTGCTGGTGAGAACCCTGTCGCTTCATGTGGAACCGTTCGCAAAGCAAACAAAGTTGCCGGCAGACAGTTCTCCCAGTCCTCCTTGTGCTCGTAACAGAGCGCACGCAAAACTCGCTTAAGCACCGAATGCCACCTCTCTACACTGTTTGACTGAGGGTGATAGACAGAACTGTGTATTAACTTTACCCCGCACTTTTGCAAGAAGGTGGAAGTCAGTGCGCTCGTGAATACTGACCCTTGATCTGCCTGAATTTCGGCTGGAAACCCAACTCGTGCAAACACTGTCAAAAGCGCGTCTACTACTTCAGTGGAGCTGAGCTCTTTCAAAGGGATTGCTTCTGGAAACTTGGTAGCCGGACACAGCATGGTAAACAAGTACCTGTAGCCTGATTTTGTTTTTGGAAGCGGCCCTACCGTGTCTATTACAAGCCGTCTGAAAGGCTCTGTTATTAAGGGCACTACCTTCAGTGGAGCTTTCCAAGTCTCTCCTGGTTTACCAGAACGCTGGCAGGCGTCGCATGATCTTACAAAGTTTTCTACATCTTTGAAACAGCCAGGCCAGTAGTATTCCATAAGCAATCTTTCCTTTGATTTGTTTATGCCTAGGTGGCCGGACCACCCATTTCCATGACAAAGACTCAAAAGGTCCTCCCTATACTTAGTAGGTATGACTAACTGATCTAAAATCCTACCCTTTCGATCTCTGTAATGCCGATACAACAATCCTCCTTTCTCATGTATCGTTACGTTGCGCCTAGCAATGCCTTCTTTAGCTGTGTCCCGTAATTTAGCTAAGCTCTCATCATTCTTTTGCTCAGCTGCCAGTGACTCTCTATCCACGCGTAAGAGTTGATCAAAGTTCTTTGAGGCCGGTGATAATAACGACCCTGTCTCGCTTGGGAGCGCGTCTGCATGCTCTTCCTGCAGGCTAGAACTCTGACACTCTAGTGCTACGCTCTCATTGAGCTGGTCAACTGGCAGGCTCTCCTCAACTGTTCTTTTGTCCGTCGGGCCTAGCTCGGATTCGGGTATTGAAGCTATCCCCTTTTCTGCTTCAGCTGGAGGAGCTTGAGCATTTTCAGCCGAAAGCGCCGCGATCTTACGAGCTTGGCCTCTGGTCAATGCCTGTACTATGCCCTCTCCCAGTTTGAGCCCTCTGTCACGCAGTAACTGATTCGAACGATTCGAAAAGATGTAGGGATACTGCAGTGACAAAAATTTGGAAACTGCAGCCTCAGTCTCTAGCTCCCCGAATGGTCCACTGATTTTGACTTTGGCCATGGGCAGACACACGCTGTGTTCTTCTACAACCTGTTTTATCCATGCTACTTCTCCGGTGAAGTCCTCTACCATCACGTAAGACGGATGGACAATGTCCAGCGTGGCGGCACTGTCTCTTAGCACTCGGCATGGTTTTCCATTAACTTGCAGGTCGTGGAGATATGGACTTAAAAGTTCCATATTCTCATCCTTTTCCTCCACGTAGGAAAAAACTACGCTTGGCTTCTCGCAGTTTACAGCTATATGTCCCAGTTTGTGGCATTTGTAACAGCGAATTGGTCTGACAGATTCGAATTTTCTTTTCTGTTCTTTTTGTGCGGTTTCTCCGTTAACTTTCTCCTCGCTCTTTTCTGCGGGCTTTTCCGCCATGTCTACAGGCTCGGATCGTCTAGCTTGCGCACCCTTTTTGAACGGAAATGGCTTCCGCGGTCCATTTCGACCGTCCCAGTTTCCCTCCTCGGCGTTCAACTTTCTACGGGTTGCGTACTCTTCGGCTAATTCAGCCGCCCTTTCCACAGTGTTTACATTACCTCTATCTTGCACCCACAGTTTCACAGCTTGGGGAATGGTTTTGTAAAACTGCTCTAGACACATGCATTCAATGATCATGTCTCTGCTGTCGTACGCTTCCGCGCTTTTAAGCCACTCGACTAGGTTGGCCTTTAAGCTATATGCAAACTCCGGATAGCCCTCGCTATCTTTCTTGCCTGTGCTCCTAAACCTTTGCCGAAAAGCTTCGGCTGAAAGGCGGTATTTCTTCAGGAGACTAGCCTTAACTTTCGCATAATCATATGCATCCTGCACACTCAATCTGGCGATTACTTCCGCCGCCTCACACGGCAACATAGACAGCAACCGCTGTGGCCATGTACTCGGACCGAAGTTCATCTTTTCGCAAGTCCTTTCAAAATTGCTTAGGAACAAGCCTATGTCGGTCCCGACCTCATATGGCTTTAATAGCCTGTCCATGCGGTACGATTCTGCCTCACTTGATCGACCCAGAGCTCCTTCACTTCCTTGAGACAACTCCAAACGTCTGTTTTCAAGTTCAAGTTGCATTTTTGTTATCTCGCGATCTTTATCGCGTTCCTCTCTCTCTCGTTTTTCTCTGTCTCGTTCTTCTCTTTCTTTTTCCCGTTTCTCTCTCTTTTTGAGAAGTTCCAATCCCATTTCAATATCTTGCTCACTGGCCTGATTGGAAATTAGCTCCAATAATTCCGATTTGAGCATTTCCTTGCGTACATCTAGGCCCAGTTCCTCACCAACAATCAACAACTCGTCTCTCAGCAGTGTCCTTAACTCCATGACTGCTGCTTTACTGCCTTGATTCTGCTCTCTAAATCTAGCTAGGAAAACACAACCTAGCTAACACACAACAATCTAGCTTCCCTACTGTTCTAAACAGAACAACCACAAAATGAAGCCTAGAGAGTCAAAGCAAAAACCAAGCACTCACCACAGATACAGCACCACGTCGCAAAGTCCATCTCACCGCTGTCAGCCAGTTGTCAGGATTGGGGGCTCAATCCCTTCGTCCGTGGTCCTTTGCCAAGATTGGAGTACGGCATGAATTCGAAGGTAGCTGGCCCATGCCGTCGTCCAACTTAGTTACGCTGAGATCGTTGATGAAGTGAAGAACTGCTTCTCATCGAGAACGAGGAAAAAGGGGTTTACTTACAGAAAATTAACTCAGTCTAACATGACTGTTTGAGAAAAATAGTATTAGTCCAACAGGACTGCATGAGAGAAGTGAACCAGTCTAACATGACTGCTCAAGAGAAGTGTGTCCAACAATCGCACAACCACAGTTTTTATACACTCGATCCGCTGGTCCTACGACGCGGCGGCTGTTCGTTTACACATCACCAACTCGCAGCTGCTCTGAAGACCAGTTTACAGACACAAAGGCACACACATTCCGAAGCCCAAGCGACGGCGTTGAAGGTGGTGCCGTTCCGGAAAATCGACGCCGCTCGAGGGACGCTCGTTGTTTTGCAACATGCGGAACCGTGAGAGCGCAAAAATAAGACGTTCCCGCGGTAGCTTCTTCAGGCGTGTCAGATCAGCGCCGCGTTGAGGAACTCTGGAATCATTGTCCACACACCAAACTCGTCTTGTCACAATGTCGAAGCGGGCTGGAGGAAGGCGGCGGATTCCAGCGCAAAGGTCGCTTCTTTGAACGCCTCGCAGCTGCAGCGGCGGAGAGCGGGAGGTGCGCGTCTTGCACCCCTTGTCGTAATCGGGTGGCAAGGTGACAATCTTGTTGTGCAACCCGCCGTTCTTTACAGTGATGATGATTATGATGATGATGATCTTGATGAGTTTGGCGCTTACCACTCACGGGGATTGGCCAAGAGTCGGGCAGACTTTGCTTATGTGTTCTGAGTGGTGCGCTAGATTTCCGGCTGCGGATACTGTATTTCATTTTTCTTTTTTTCTGCATAATGTATACTGAATTTTTGCGTATTGTCTAATTTCCGTTTTTATTTAATTCATGAGTTTATTTATTCGTGACGAGAAATAGCTGGTTCTTTGGCAACGAGTTCACACCAAGCGACACTGTAGTGGACGAAGTCGACGTTGTGTGACCTTTCTTTCTTAAAAAGTCACATTAGCATGTTTCAGAGCATCGAGCTTTGTTATGATTATTCATTAATGCACTATAAATACCCATTCAACACGTATGTTACCTTTAACTTTACAAAATTCGTTTTAGTTATGTCTTTTATTTTGTACTGTCACCCGATTCATTGCCTATGCCCCGTAATGGGTCACGTAGGTGACCACATAGGATCAAACAGCCAGTTAATTTGCTTGCACTTGCTCTTGTCAAGAAAGCAAGCGCTTTCTTGACAAGAGCAAGTGCAGGATTTGATCTCCATAAGCGTCGTGACAATTGCATCCTGAACGTGGTGCTTCCGTGCTACGAACGCAAGACTTCAGTCCATGCTCTGACATGTATAATGAGTATATAGTGGCATTAACACTAACATTTTAATTAACCCGAAAACAATTGGTTCCCCGACTTCGTGAAGGAGTCCTTGAACTTAGATCTGGCCGACTCAGACTTAACACCAACCTCAAGTACACGAGGCGTTACTGATGACGCATTCGTAACGGGAAGACGCATAACTCGAGACTGGGAAGATATTTATCCTACTTTAGCTTACGTCGTCTCCTGCATCTCGCTGTCACGGGCAGCGAACCTCTCAAGGGGCACCAGAGCCTCCCCAGAAGTCATTGATCTAGCCACTATAAACATACGCAAACTTATGAATCTTAGAAACTTAAGCGTATTTGTCAGACCATATAAAGTTGAAAGTATGATGCTCAGATTGCGGTTTATTTGAAATCGTTAAGCAGATTACTTGACTTTTGCCAACTTAGCCCTATACTCAGAAATTATATCCGTTTAACTCATGCCGGTGTATACGTTTTGTTAATCCCTTTAGATGGTCCCTTTAGAGAGAGACAGAAAAAAAAGGCAAGCATAAGAAAGTCTGGGAGATCAGTCAGACGATCGCGTCTGGTTTGATAGCTACCCTACCCAGGAAGTGAGGAAAAGAGGGAGAGAATGAGCACTGCGGGCACACAGTAGGGCGAACAGCAAAGAGAGAGAGAGAGAGAGAGAGAGAAGGGGGAATATAGGAAGGCAGGGATGTTAACCAGTCAAGGGTCTAGTTGGCTACGGCGAACAGCAGGATTACAATCAGTAACTGTGGCCTGTCCTCTTCGTAGCGCACGAATAACTTCCTGCGCCATCGACGGATGTGGCGCATGATTTTATAACTTTCGTTTCATAAGATAATCTTGGGTGCAGTCGGCTTATAGTGCGGTCTGCAAAGAGATGCGCTGGACTTCGTATTGAAAACAAGTGCGCATGCGTGCGCGCGCGTGTGTGTGTGTGTGTGTCCACGTAGATGTCTGGTTCTGGCTTCGAAGGCGTGCTATTATTGAACTGGTCATTCCTCTTCACTTCGGTCGTATATATCTACAAATTCTTCTGCAACTATTTTTTTTTTCTTTACGCCCTGTCATAACAGATTCTGTTTCAATTTACAATATACATTCGCGCTCTGTTTTACTTATGCGCCGCTTAAGTAGTATTCCTCGCCCCGAAAGTTTTCCGGGGATAAAAAAAGAAGATCGAATTAAGGTCGCAGATGGAACGTCCGATCTTAACGACGAGCACTTCGGATAATAAGATTCTCGCGGCAAAATAAGGCAACTCCCTTCGAAGTACGCTGGCTGTACGCACTTGCGATACGCGCGCGCACATTGTTTACGCTTGTACGCACTTGCCCCATCACAAAGGCGTTCCCAGCCACATTCGTGGCTCACGAAAGTTCACTTTTTCTGTCCGCCGCGGCCGGGTTGTATCGCATCGACCTGTTCCGCTTCCTTGTCGTCCTCGCCGAGAGCGCGTCATTTCATTAGCATGCGAGATGGACGCGAAATTTGCCCGCACGATGACGGACAAGATAATAATAAAAGAAAGAAAGGAAATTGAGCGTGGACATCGGGAAACGATTGAAAAGCGCCCGCTGGAAAAATGTGAGCGTCGCTTCCACATTTCGCAGCCAAAAGAAAAAGGACTTCGGACACAATGCGAGTGTCAGCACGGGGGAAGGACACGCGTCCTCCTGTGCGTGTGAGGCGGCTCATTTGCATTGCATAAAACGGCTGCCCGTGCAGACACACACAGACACACACACACGCGCGCGCGCGCGTGCTCTTGTCGCAAAAATGCAAATTTCGACAGCGCGCGCCCGCCGCTTTACCTCTCGCACACATTTGCCGACCACGCGTGTGGTTCCGCTCCGTAGGCGTTGCACATATCCGCCGTACACAGCGAGCAACGAGCAACAAACGAGAGAAAAAAAAAAGAAACATTTAAAAGAAGGAAAAAGAGGACCGCAACTTGTTCGGAGCACATGCCGTCGCCGTCGCCCTTTTGTTCTCTACCACATCGAAGGCGACGCGGAATAAATTTAAATAGAAAAATAAAACGGGGGTGTTGGAGGGAAGGTTGGGTCGTTGAGGGGGGGAGCTTCACCCCCGCGTCTCCACTGTCCGGCGGTGTATACATTGAAAAATCGAAGCCAATCGTCGCTGCGGGGACGAGAATTGCCCCCGCGCTGTTATACAGGCTGTCGACGGCCTTTCGTCGCCGACGTCGATAGTCGCCGCGCTTACGCTGTACGTGTACGTATACACTGTAAGCGCGTTTGTCATGCACAACGAGAAAGGCGTCGCGGCACCCGTTTGGCGATGCCCCTGCGCCGTCCACGCTTTCCTCTCTGTGCAAGTGGCAAGCGCCCGGAGCCAAGTGTTCCCGTTGTTGTTCCGAATATCGGTCGACACGTCGTGTGCACACACACATCCACGGCTCTCTGTAGCAGTACTCTCCATCGTGTCCTTCTCACGCAGAAACGTCCTCACCCACTATAGTAGCACATTCGAGCTGCCACCTTCCATTTTTTTTCTTTTCTATTCTTTTTTTTCTCGGGGGCACGCTCCTTGTTTTGTTGCATGAATAAATGCATGCCTGATGGGGCAGACGCTCGTCGCGATTCTCTTGGCGTGTTGCGAGTCCTTATCTTAAAGCGATCACGGTGTACAAGCGCATCGAAAGTGCATACGCGCGGGCGTCGCAAAAATCGCGCGTCCCTCAGCCCTGACGCGGGGCGGAGAAGTGGTGCTTCGCCGTATATGCACCTAGGAGGGCCGCGCCTCGTTGCCTTTCTATGACAAAAGTGTAATGGACTGAGTGCGTGGGCGGCATCTCCTTTTGTCGGAAGGCTCGTCAGCGTAAGATAACAGTGGCGCGCGTTGTATCGTCAGATACGCGACGTCACGTATACGCGGCGGGCGGCCAAATGCAAATACAGAAGCGAAATACGGGCACGCAACCCTGAATAACGCACCTCTCGAAACTACGAACGTGCGAGATTTACTGGGGGCTCGACCGATCGACGCCGATAGGTTCGGACGGGGTGATGAAAAAATTACGACGACGAAGTGCCACCTACATACGGGGATCAGCGTGCCCGATCGCGTGGGCGTAAAAACGATCGTCGATATCTATAAATTTGTATTGCAATATATATGTACATATACGTGAGGGGTTTCGCGCGTAATAACGTACCCCGAGAAACTGCATTACTGGCAAGTGTATTGTACGTACGTCTCGATTGGCACACGCATGCAATGCGCGTTCTCACACGATACGTATATCAACCTGCCGGCCCCGAGTGCATAATACTACAGCCGCGCAGCTTTCGAGCACGCTTCGGGATGGTGAATACACTCGGGCGAGCTTGCTGGTCGCCGTCTTTTACAACTGTATCATCGCATTGCGAGCTCGCGTCTATAGTCGTGGAACAGTTTTCCTGTTCTTGTATACTTTCAGCATACCGCGGTGGCCTAATGAGTTTCGGTGCCGGGTGTACATTGAATATGCATACGCCGTCAGAAAGCGAACGCGGCGCTGTGAGCTTTCGGCTCGTTGACACTCGGTTATTGCAAGTTAAATAGCGCGAGACGACGCGTACACAGACAGGACCATGCACAGAATATATATATATATATATATATATATATATATATATATATATATATATATATATATATATATATATATATATATATATATATATATATATATATATATATATATTCTTTAGTGCTGTTGAACTTGTAACGTGTCGCGCAAGTCACCCAAGCATGAGTACTCCTCAACTACTACGTTAAGCAGAGCATGCATAATACAATCTATGGGGTGTCCCAGATAACGTTAGCCAGAGTGTTCAAAGGAAAAAAATAAATTAAAAGGATGAAGAAATGCATAGCGCATAGGGTGTTCCATTGTCAGCCCTCTGACTATCGAGCACCGTATAGGTCTTAAAATCATATCTTGCATCGAGTTTTAAAAAAATGTGTATTTTTTATGATTTTTTTTAGCAGCTTGGCTAACGATAGCTGGGACACACGGTACAGCTGCTAACATGACGAACGTGCAGTAAAGTGGTGAACATGATTGACTGATTGGTTGATAGAATATAGAATAATTCGTGCGTACTGAAAAGATTTTACGCCAAAGAACAACACACACAAGAAAGACGACGACACTACGGGCGCTGGGTGTGTTGTTTTTTGGCGCAATATCTTTTCATTGTGCAAGATCACCAACTAGCCCAGCAGTTAACTCTTCTAAAATAATTCGTGCATTCATCTCTTCAAACTTTCATTGAAAAGATTACGGGGTTTTACGTGCCAAAACTACTTTCTGATTACGAGGCACGCCGTAGTGGAGGACTGCGGAAATTTTGACCACCTGGGGTTCTTTAACCTGCACCTAAATCTAAGTACACGGGGCCGTGGCCGGGATTCGATCCCGCGCAAACTTTCATTGCGCACAGAAAGTTGTAAAGCGCCGCTCGTGGGCATCCTACCAAAATATATTTGTCAAAAAAGTTTTATAATAGCAGATAAATAAATAAACGAAATATACCCGGAACTAATGTACGGGGTGATCATTTTTATGTTTCACGTAATTTTTAAAAATGGGCTGTTGCAGATAACATAATTGTAGTCCTTGAGCTGGATTATTCAGAGAGGCGGACATTGTAGTTGCACGAGAAATCGATACACAATTTCAACTAATTAAAATATTGACTAATTAACTTTTCAAATAGTCACTTCGTGGCACATATTGCAATTTACGAATTGTAGCCGGTTAGATTATAAGGACTATCCACTTGTAATAAATTTCCAGGATGGCATTACTTTCGGGATATGCGCCGTCAAACTGGTCATAAAAATTTACTGTTCCACTTATTTATTTATTTATTTATTTATTTATTGACAAAACGCTCTTTTACGCATTAGAGCACAAAAGTAACTGGAAAGCCTACGTATTCCGTCCCATATCTTGGGGAATACTATCTAGAAACTGATGTCATCCTGGGAATTCATTTCAAGTGGATACGCCTTGTAAACATCACCGGTTACAATTCGTGAATTGCAATATGTGCATAAGATAATTAATTAAAAAGTTAATAAGCTCGTTTTTGTTAACTGATCGAGCATGTGTTTCGATTTTTCGTGCTAGTAATGTCCGCCTCTTTGAATAATACTAGTCATGCGCAAGAATTATACTATCTGCCACAGGCGATCTGTTAAAATGCCGTAAAACTTAAAATGATATATATATATATATATATATATATATATATATATATATATATATATATATATATATATATATATATATATATATATATATATATATATATATATATATATATATATATATGTCATAAAAAGCCAACAAACACTGACACCAAGGACAACACGGGGAAAATTACTTGTACTTAATATAATGAAATAAAGAAACGATAAATTAATGGAAACGAAAGTGTATGAAAAAACAACTTGCAGGTGGGGAACATGACTTTTGTTTCCATTAATTTATCGTTTCTTTATTTCATATGAGAAGCACAAGTAATTTCCCCCGTGTTGTCCTTGGTGTCAGTGTTTGTTGGCTTTTTATGCTATGACTAACACAAGTAGGTTCCCTCGGTTCACTCCCTTTCTTCTCGTTTTATATATATATATATATATATATATATATATATATATATATATATATATATATATATATATATATATATATATATATATATATATATATATATATATATATATATATATATATATATATTACTCACGCCGAAAGATTGTCCTTTTAATCTTCTCTTTAGCCACCATGCAGACGCTCTAATATCTGTCTCTCTGGCATTCATAGTTACTTAGTATTAAGGTAACTCGGGTACCTAGTGTATTTCGGCATCCGTATTTACTAGTTAGTCACACTGTTCTTCCTTTTTACCGAGTATTTATATACCGCAGCGATGCAGGTACCTGAAAAATTTCACGGCTTCTAACTCAGTTTGCCTCAACGGTTCGTAATCTCAAACTTTGCTTTCACCTCTCGCGCTTCAAATGGTGAGCGCCCGAGTATCACCTTGGACTAATTGCTTCATCTGTCGTGCTGTCATGCGCGTCCTAGAGCTTATACGCATGATTTCATGAGTGCTATGTAGGTTTCGGTTCACCAGGCACATACTATACATTCACAATTTAACACGATACGCCACGCCGTACCACTGCGCTCTACACCGCATTCTGCGAAATTCATCGTTTCTCACGTGTACGTGTCATCTTAATTCCTTGTGTTTGCCTTCTCCGCCGGGTGTTACGCTTGCGCGTTGCTCCGAGAAATGCACCGGGAAGTTCGGTCAGCTTCCGTTTTTAAGAGTTTTGGAGCTGGGTCACGACTCTCACGTCATGACGTGTTTCCATACAGTACAATGACAATAGACCATTGTCAATTGAAACGATTTCCACATGTCGCCGACAGAAGACATCGCAGCTGAAGGCGAGGAAGGGACTACTTCGGTTTTTGAAAGAGACGCGTGCTTGGACAAGCGGCTGTGACAGTGATGTCACGTACCACGCAAGAGTGACGGACTGTAACTGACGGTGTGTGTGCTGTGCTCTCTCTCTCTCTCTCCATCTTTCATCCCCCCATCCCGCTCCCATGTGTGGGGTAGCAAACCGGTTGAGCTAAATTGGTTAACCTCCCTGCCTTTCCTTCTTCACTTTTTCCTTCCTTCCGGGAGCTATACGTTCAGACCAATGCTCGCAGCAATGGAAATATCCGGACCCGCGACGCTTCCGGTGTCTCCAACATCTAAACAGTGACAAGATCGCCTGCCACGCCCACTTGGACAGTCAGCGGCACGCTAACTACTCCATCCCGCTGTGCTCGGTGGTGGTATGGTAAAGCTTTATTGAAGTCCTGCAGATCGTGAGTCTTCACAAAGCGGGCCGCTCCCACGTGGGAACGGGGGCTGAGCCTCTCGGCCGCATCGTGGTTAAAAACTTTTGTTGCTCTCAAAAGAGAAGTACATGGAGGTATGAGCCGTGCTCCGCGGTGACGACCGTCGGCGATTGGCGGGGCACCAACAGTGGTTTGAGAGTTCCTTAAACCATGCGGGATGGCTCTCAGAAGCTGACTAATGTTGCGTTCCGTTTCATCTGACTCTACCGGCCAGTTGCGGCAAATCGTCGCTTCGTCATCTGGCCGATGACATGCCGCCAAACAGGAGCTAGACTTGCGCTTCCGATTCCGATTCCGATATACGCTTCGAGGACGTTCTGGTTCTTTGCTGCGGTGAAAAATAGCGCCATGACGAAGGCCTTCGCCACATATTTAGAGAGGTCGACCCCGTCCCGCGGAATTAACGCGGAATCTGACCACTATTCGCGACGCTACAATCCCGTGTCGCTAAGGTGACGAACAGCTTCCTTGGCGATGCAACCCTTCTGAAAACTTCATATGCTCTCACAAACCGTTCAATTCACTGGTTTACCGCTCACGTAGGGTCGGTCGACGGTGCTCCCCCGAACCTCAATGATTCTGCTCACGAGGCTGCGCGTGACCTCACCGACCGCGCTTCCTCTGTAAGGAGCACTGACTTCCCTCCTCTCTACGGTCACAGGGACGCTCCCGCTACTCACGAGATTATTAAATATTTCTACATGTCCAGAAGGGTCTTTCCACCCCTTCACCCCAAGTTGAATAGGGCGCAAGCTGTTTCGCTCAGGCTTCTACAGACCAGCACATATCCGTGTCTGTCCGCTCTCCACGACACCTTTTGGACTGTTCGCCTTCGTGCTTGAACTTGGCTGTGGCGACAAACTACGTCCTGCCTCCAGCAGGTCACGAAAAACTGAACCGTTACGTATCGCAAGGTAGCCGACAGCTGACCGTTCTAGTCGTACCTTCTCACCTCTTCGATTTATTTCTCCCGGCATTCTGATCGCCTTTTGTCTGTCTTGCCCTGGGGGAGAAGGCAAAAAAGCTTTGCCTTAATATTTTATTGCGATAGCAATTATATGGACACTGCAGGCGAATGTCCGTCGTCGTCGTCGTCGTCGTCGCCGGGATGTTCTGTATAAAGTCCAAGTGCGATAACATCGCGGCCGCGCAAATGCATGCAAGTTAAAGCTTGAGAAGGTGAGCCGAGTAGGATGGTGGCTTAACTCGGCATGTCTTCTCGGGCTCGAAAGGGAGGAAGGCGAGGAGGGTGCGTGCTGTTTTCTCACGCGCGCAAGTCGGGGGGGGGGGGGGCGGGGGGGGCTTAGCGAGTAAATGTGCGTGCTAGGAAGGGGGGGAGAAGGGGGCAGTAGGTTAGTGCTCGTTTCCTCTTCTACACCAGCTTCGGCGGCTGCCGCGCTCGTCCTATCCTGGAGCCAATCTGCGCGAATACTTGCAGTGGTATATGCAGCTGATAAAACGAGTAACGTTACGTCATGCAACTGTAACAATTTGCTATCGCAATCAAGCCTTTGCCTATCGGGCGAAACTGAATTTTAATACGCACGATCGTCTCCTCGTGATGTACGCACCAGGCTCAGGCTTGTTAGTTTGTAGGGCTCGTTTACCTGTCGAGGGTTAGAACCTTTTCGTGTCGAGACGCGATCTGTCGGAACCGGCGCGTGTGTTTCAGCAGCGTATCAGCGCTGACAGCCTCGTCGGCGTTGACAGCTCGTCGTGGTCGAAGGAGCAGACGTGCGAGTGCTTCCTGCGTGGCGGCGGGTCGTGCATTTTCGGGCCGGCGATGCAAGGTCGCCGCTGCATACTTAACGGGCGTTCGTTGGGCGCCTACGGTATAGTCACGTGGGCGCACATTGCATCGCATTGCAGCGCCAGGACGCGCGGTGACTGTAGAACGTGTCGGAGAGGACGAGGCTTCGCGTGCCTTATTTGACAGTCATTGCCGAGGAGGTAACCCGCGTTTCGTGCCGCAAAACTACAGCATGGAATGCGACAAAGGCGCGCTCTAAGAATATAAGCATTAAGAATTTCGTTCTTAAAACTGGCAAATGAACATCCACTCCTGTAGGAGAGAAGCGTGCCTGTGATTCTTGACGATGTCGAATCGTACGCGACCGCACACAAGTGAAAACTAACAACCTGCGCACGTATCGAAGGCCTTCCTCGAGAACGAAATCGCGTTCACTACTTGCCCTATAGAGGTTGATCACCAATATGTTTGTATACGTAATGGGAACGGTGCCCACGCACCAGATAAGCATTCCGGCGGTCACTCAATCCCTGTTCACTTGTTTCTCGACCTCCATCATTTCGCCTGAGATCTTCTCTTACGTCTGTACACCGTGGTGCACAACTGAGCACATCGGTGAACGTGTCCGCAAAACTCATATCGCCATCGTTTATGTCGCTTCACTTCTTGCAGCGTCCGTTTTCTTTCAGCTCTGCTCTCCCTCTCCTCCTTTTTATCGCTCCTCGTCTTCTAACACTGCGCACAGGCATATTGGGCTAGAACAGGCAAAAAAAAAAAGAAGAAGAAGGAAGGAACGAAAAGTTAGGAGTATATACACAAACGCCGCTTATGTCGCGTCACTTCTTGCAGCGTCCGTTTTCTTTCGGCTCTGCTCTCCCTCTCCTCCTCTTTATCGTTCCTCGTCTTCTAACACTGCGCAAAGGCATATCGGGCTAGAACAGGCAAAAAAAAAAAGAAGAAGAAGAAGGAAGGAACGAAAAGTTAGGAGCATATAAACAAACGCGAAAGAACGTGCACCTGCTCGCTCCAATTCCACGGCCGAATTCTCAGACGCGACACTTGTCTACAAACAGCAGCAAAAAAAAACAAAAAAAAGGAAACGGTTTCCAAAGCGAAGCAGACGAAGCGAGTAGTGCAGCACCCATGCGTCTGCGTGATAATGCCTGACAGGGAAGCGTGCAGCAAACAAAGAAAACAAAGAGCCGAACAAAAGAAATAGGTTTCACTGAAACAAACGCAAAGGGAGACGTCGTTCGAACGCGCTCGTGTGCTTGTGCGCGCATTCACGGGGGTCAGTGAAGCGTATTGAACATCACCGAAAAAAAAAAAAAAGAAGTGTGTCCCGTTAGCGACCAACTTCGGCAGCGGGTCGCGCTTCTTTTCAGCGAAAAAGCCAACCTCTCTCTCTCTCTCTCTTTCTACGTGCTCCCCCTGTGTTCCCGAGAAACTGTCTCTTAACTCTCTACTTTTCCGCGATCGGCTTTACTGAGCTTCGTCTCACTGCTCCTACCTCGCTAATTCTGTGTCTTTGTCGTTCCTCTATCGTCACCTCGTTTCTTTGCTTTTTTTTTCTAAGTTCGTAGTCGCACGAACACTAACGGACCCGCGAGTGTGCGTACGAACGTGTACGCACGCTGCCTCGGCACTGCTGTCGGCGCGCGCACTTAAGTCAAACGTCGGCGCGACTCATTCGTGACGCTTCGAGCTGCGTGAACCCACGCGCCGAGTTGCCGAAATATCGGTCGAGTTTGCGTGAAAAAGAAAGAAAGTCGCAAGGCGTGAAAGTGTGAGTTCGAGCGAGTCGTCGTTAGAGAGAGAATGCGAGAGGTTCGTGAAAAAAAAAAAAAAAGTCGCTGAACAGAGGCGGACTGCAGTTGTACACGCCTGACGTCATTCGTGGCGGGTGTCTTCGAGCGGCTCCGTCGCACGAAAGAGAGTGTGAAGAGAGTGTTCGCGCACTAAAAATCCTGTGATGTGAAAGTTAGACGTGCCGTGGCGCAGTTGCAGAGGCGCAAAACAAATGTAATTGTAAAGGCTCAACGCAACGGAGGCAAAACTGATGAGCGCCGAGGATGCCTGCGTCTTGTTTCAAATTTGAGCCCGATAATGACGCACACTCACATGCTATTCACCTCCCGTTTATTATGGTCCTCTGCACTGTGCTCGTGCATAAAACGTGGTAAGGCTGAATAAAGTCTGAAATAACACTAACAGTCGTACTATCACTGAGTGCAAGTTGAAATATATGATCCTGCGCTTTTGTTAACCTCGCACTGCAAGTGGGCTTTTCCTCACGATAAGGTTGTACTATAATACGTAAGATGACCAACCTATCACTGAGGCGAGGGTTGGCTTGCAAGCAGCGAGGATGTAGTAAGGCAGAGATGTTAGCATCTCCATGCTATCCGTGCACTTGCAGAATTCCGCGTATCCTTTATTAAGCGTATACTACAGGTCCCTTGAAGCGCACTTTGTTACCGCGCTTGTTGCGCGGTGAAGCCCACCTCGCTCTGCACCAGAGATGGTGGATCAACCCCAGCCAAGAGACGATGCCATCAATGTCGCATCGTCCCCCCTGTCTTCGCTTTGAAAAAATAAGCATAGTAATAAAGACAAGAAAAATATAAAGAAAAAATATCGAGCCGCTTTTATGCTGATGAAACCAACTGCGTGTTGTCAGCGGCAATCCGAAGAAGCGTCCAGTATATTGTATTGTTAATAATTAATTTGTTTATTTGAGATAGTCAACCTTTTAGTCATTATAATTAAGGCAGCTTTGTGAAGAGTATGTTTTAGAACAAATTCGAATACATATTTTTTTAATTGTTTACGGCACGCTATCACTTCCATATCTGGGACACCATGTATGTATGTATGTATGTATGTATGTATGTATGTATGTATGTATGTATGTATGTATGTATGTATGTATGTATGTATGTATGTATGTATGTATGTATGTATGTATGTATGTATGTATGTATGTACGTACGTACGTACGTACGTACGTATGTATGTATGTATGTATGTATGTATGTATGTATGTATGTATGTATGTATGTATGTATGTATGTATGTATGTATGTATGTATGTATGTATGTGCAACAGAGAAAGAGAAAACGCACAATAATCGGAGTGATTGGTGGCAATAACCAACGCTTTAACTCACAAACCGCATTCAGCCAATAGCATTCAGCTACTGCTGACAGTGTTCTGTGGGCGGCGCACAGGATTCCGGAGATTTTTTTCTTATTTCGGTCGAATACATTAACTGTCCATTTTTCAACCTTCTCAACGTTGTGTTCATTGAAGGTTTCAGGCCGCAAACGGGTCCCATAGACGACAGGAAGAAAGGGAAGCCACGATGACCGCATGCCCGGCGTGCTAGAAAAGCTCAAAAATAGTCAATGAAAAAGGCGAAGAGAAAAGCAGACGCGCGAAGAGTAAAAGTAATTCGCATTAATGAAATTGGACACGTACCTACGTGCGCCAGAATGATAGCGAACTTCTATTTTCATTTTTTTTTTACTTGGGCTAGACTGATCGCTGGCTGATCTGCACTCACGTAGAGGAGTCTTTATACGAGCGAAAGCACGTTGCCACTTCTAGAGCAAGTGACTCGCTCTCGTGCAGCAAGGCAATTTTGCTTTCCTTTTGAAAAGAGATGGCAACAGTCGGGTGGCCAGGCGCGGTTTTCTTTTTTCTTTTCCTTACTGTGTGTTATCGTCAGTTATGCATGATTCACCCCTTTGCAAGCCATGAGAAATGTAGGGACATAACGTTTGCGACTCGCATTTAGACTTGTTGGGGATCGTTTTGGTTCTTGTTGACGAGTTTTCGTTTTACTTGGGCACCTGTCTGCAGTGCCTCCCGGCCACATGATTGCTAATTGAAGGCGGAGTTGTATTCCCAGTTTTTCTGGCTGTTAGAGAGCTCATATATTAACGTTACCTTCGCCCTCCCTCTACTCTGCTTTCCTCCTAAACAAATTTCACCCTCTCCGTTTCTTCATCGCGTGTAGGGGCAAGCTCTCTAGTCCGGCCGCTAGGTGAAGCTGCAATCGTGTGAGCACGCATTTAGGGACAGCCGAGCCTTGAGTACAAAGCGTCAGACGAGAAATCCCGACATTGTTCAGGTGTGCGCGTATGGGCATACGTGCGTGCATGCGCGCGTGCGTATTTCCTTTTATTTACTTCTTGTCTGAGGTCAGCGCACAAGCTATACCAACAAGATCTTCGTGTGCACGTCTAGTCATTCCGTCATGTTTGCGCGATACATTCGTAGGCTTATCAGTAGGCTTATCAGTAGGCTTAATACAGGCTTATCTTGTATACTCCCTAAAAAAGGACCGGCGGCCTAATGGCGAAACGTGCTCACGTACGAAAGCATTCGCTGAGCCAGGCGGATTTGAACATTTGACGTGGTCAGTCCTCTCTCAAGGAAGTGGGAAAGCGAGGAGAGAAATGTTGAGCCGAGAACGCCACTTCTACGTGAGTCACTTCGTTTCGGGTCCCCTTCCAATGCCAATGCGTCTTCCACGAGAAACGACGCATAAACGTCGAAGCACGCCCATCAACCAATAGTCTCCGCTCCGCCCCGACGGTTTCGAATATTTGGAACGATCGACGTTCCCTCCCCCCCCCCCCCCCCCACTACCCGCCTTCTTTTGAAGAAAAGCGAAAGGACAGACGGTAGCTGCATGGAGGAGAGTGTGCGCGTGCGTGTGTTTGTCCTCCACACCTGGTGATGTGCGACCAGAAGAGGGGTGGCGCGTGCGTGAGTGCAGAAAGTGAGCGGGACGAGAGCGAGGCGGAATCGAGGCAGGAAACGAGAGCGGGCCGGCGCCTCGTCGGTGACGACGACGCGGCGCGGTCATCGCTGGCACTTCGGCCGGTGTAGAAGGGGACAGCGCGCCGGGGGTGTCTCCACGGCGGCGCGCAGGTTTCCGTGGGAGGGCGCGACGAGCGATAGCGACCATCGGGCGACGACAATGACGATCGGCGAACCTAGCTGCGCGCTGCTGGACCCGTAGCTGGGTCGTCGAAGACCTTTGCCCCGCAGCGCGACGGGCTCTCTCGGCGGCCGACGTCAGCGCGAGCCAGAAGTCGCCGCGGGCGCCACCACGGCGTCGCGTGGTATGTGCTCGCCGCAGCGACACCAGCACGGTGAGTCGCTGGGGCCTCTCGTGCTGTTCCCCGAGTCGCGCGGTTAGTTCGGTCGGAGATTAACTGCCTTAGCGGTGCTTGTAAAAGGACGCGCCCGTTTGGTAGATGTGAAGTTGCGTTTCGGCATGCCCTAACAGAGGATTTCATTCATTACAGCAGCCCGTATTTCTGTAAGCGCCTGAGAAGAAAGACAGGCACAAAGATTTTACATGTGTCTATACACTGCGGAGCTGCGTAGTGTTATCCCTTGATTCTATTCGTCGCCTAGCATACTTGTAATGTGTCAAGTTCGCGCTATAGCTCCCGCTTTAGATGAGTTATAATGGAGCCGTACTATCCAAAGCTTTGTCAATGTAGCTGAAACCACTATGACTGCAACTGAAACCTCGACGACACCGGTACTGTGAGCCGCCGGGGGTTCAAGGGCCATCATTAAACTACGCGCCGTCGTTGGGATAAAGCCACAGCAAAACTTACGCAGCAATACGTCGAGGTAAAGAAGTCTTTCAGATGCATATAACGGAACAGTCATGATCGAGGGTCGCTCTTATGTGAATAGACAGTCTAACCTTTATTTTTTCTGAGCACAGCGATTGCACAAGAAATTCGGGCAGAACTCATCTATGACGACACTCCAAGTACACAAACAGCCGAAGAGCGTCATGTATAAGGCGTCTGCTTTAGCCGGATTCCTTTCTCGCGCTTCCCGCTAGATACGTGGCGCCTCCTGGCGCAGCCGCCGCGAAGTCCGCGCATACATACATACAGTGGCACATACACAGCGACAGGAATTGGCGTCAAAGAAACTTGTTGAAGGGCGTCCACATACACATTGAACGGCCCACATTTTTAGAATGTACTACCTTCGGGATTGGTCCACATTTTTGGACCACTATCTCCTGCATCGGTTCACATGTTTAAAATGAACCATCTCCTGGATCGGTCTATATTTTGTGGAATAGCTATAGGTAGCTAGATAGCCGGAAAGAGAGCTGGTCCGAGCATGTCAAGAATGCCATTCGCATTAAAACACACGAAGCATACGCGTATTTATGCGACTAGTACAAAATATTGTCTTGCAGGTTCTTACGGGTCAGACATTCTTGAACCCTCCGTGGTTGCTTAGTGGCTATGGTGTTGGGCTGCTAAGGACGAGGTCGCGGAATCGAATCCCCGCCACGGCGGCCGCATTTCGATGGGGGTGAAATGCGAAAATGCCCGTGTACTTAGAACCTGTTGTGCCATTACCACAAGCCCGGATTCCGAATCTACAAGATGCAGAATTTATCCTGCGAACGCCCTTTGGACAAATCCGGGGCTGCGCCGAAAGGCACAGCGCCCTAATTCTCCCTTGACAAGTCAAGATGCTGAGCCGTCAGGCAGCGGTGTCCTGGTGTCCTGCGGAGAAGCATCGGCGAGCGACATGACCAAACGTGCAATCAAGTGCCAGACAGCCCGGCGCCGTACCTCCCTTTGCCTGGAGGTCACCGCGCCCGCCAACTTTGAACCGGGGGGCCAGCGCAGTCGCTGGTTGGACCTCTCGGACGACCGTCGAGTGCTGGCGTTGTATTGGGCCGTTTGAGTGACAATGGTTTCTCGGGGATTATAAGCCGCGACGCGGCCCCCTGTAAAACCGGATCCGCCGACCCACCGGAGCTGAGTGCCGCTCTCGAGTGGAGTGAGATGTGTCACGCGTTTTCGCCGGACGTCGCCGTGCGGGAACAGTCGCGTTTGCTGTGAGCTCTCGGCCCCCTAGCCGATCCGGTCTTGTCCTGTATAATGACCTGTATATAATGTATAAAGTCCCTTTCGTTATTCTCACCGACGCCTGACTCGGAGTCTTCGCTACCAACGCTCTGTCACGAAATGGGTGACGAGCGCTACGGGACCACCTCAAAGTAGTAATAGTGGTGGCAGCGGTGCAAAGTCATAACAAACCCCAGGTGGTCCAAGTTTCCGGAGTCCCCCACCACGGCGTGCCTCATAATCAGATCGTGGTTTTGGCCCGTAAAACCCCATAATTTAATTTTTAGGCATTCTTGAGGTTCAGCTTTGTCCGCATGAGCGAGTGATGTTCATAGCATTGAGAATTGCCTCGAGAGCTGTGGTAAAAGAGCTCGACATCGAACTCTCCTGGTAACAAATGCTGTTATCAACTGTAGGCGTCCACTCTCTAACACACGCGACGCTATCTCACTGCGTAATTTTCTTCGAAGCCAAAACTTGGTATAGAACATGTCGGGTAGGCGGGTGGATACAGCAAACTCCCAATAAACTAAACTCGCTGAAACGCAAATGCCGGATGAACGGAGCAGTGATATTAACTTTGGCTGGATACCCCTAGGCGCAATGTTAACAAACCTGGGCTGTACGGTAGGCGTTTTCCCGTGAACTCCGGTTAAACGGAACTTTAATCGAAACTAGCTACCACTTACCTCATCGGCGTATGGAACAGGAAAAGTCTGCCAAACATGTCAAATGGTGACGATATATATAGCGAAGCGACTCCAATCCATCAGCCAATTGCGGGAAGGTAATGAAAATTAAGGATGTAGGAGTTGCAACCGTGTTCTCATCCCGAGGATTTGGCTAGGCAAGTAATGACCCCTGAGCAGGGAAAGAACACTACGAAGTCGGTAAATATTTGGTCATTCAGGTTGTCACTACTGCTTCATCTCGCACCCCCAAGAATATGCCTTTTTTACCGCGTCTGAGAAGACAGTTTAATATAACATCGGTGAAGTTCGTAGCAAAGGCCACGACATCTACTGACGAAGAGACAAATATTAATGCAACGGTGCGCATTACTGTTTCGGACAAGACCGCAGGAGATGAAGTCGAAAAATCTGCCGCGCGTTTTCGAATGCCAAGACTGCGCGCCTTTCGCATATGAACACAAGGTGGCGCAAAAGAAGGTAAAATTTTAGAAGCAGAGGGCAATAACGGCTCTCTCTATCCACACACACACACACACACACACACACACACACACACACACACACACACACACACACACACACGCGCGCGCGCGCACACATATATATATATATTACGGCAATATTAAAACACTCGGACGTCTTTCGAATAAAACAATTTTTGCTAATATTTGTGTCCTTCGCTTAAACGAAGCTTCGGATAAATGGAACACTTTCTGTCCGTTCGAGTTCCGTTTAAGCGGTGTCTACTGTATATCCATGCGCGCCACTTCGGGCGACCATACTTTTGTAGCGCCAGACTTCAGGCGCCCTTCTTCCCTTCGAGCATTATCGCGGTGTGCCTGCGACAGAAGCGGGTAATGAAAAACATATCCTGTGCAGATGTATGTAAATGCAGGACTTCGAAAGTCCCGTAGGACTCTGCTCCAAATCTACCCAACAGTTTGCAAACGCCGTATCCGTCAAGTGCTGTATACGACGTGATTACTTCGCTATGCTCGTTTTTTTTCAAACGATATACGCTATGTCCTAGCTTGGTACTTCCCCACTCTCCACTATGTCCGAGACATGTTCCTGTATGCTGTGCCGGTTCCGCTGTCCTCGATACCGACCATGCATGCAAGTCATTGCACGAAAAAGATAGTTGAACATACCAGCACAGCTTCGCCCTGAAAAGTGTGTCTGTAATCGTTCGGAAGAAGAGAACGCGTTAAGCTTTGCCGATGCGCATCGACGTTGAACGAAAAGGATGTCTTGTCGACTCCAGAGATGGGGCGGACGCAGTCCCTGCATGCTGACAGCTTACACAAGCCACGCACGCTCGGAAAAACACGTGAACTGCATTCTACACGAGGTCGCGAGATCATGCAGCCTTTGCTTGTAGTGACAGAATGTACGCGCAGTGATTTGGCGACACGTGTGTATGCATGCGTCATGTCCGACTGGAGCGTACTTCTTGGTTCTGTATATGGTCGACGTCGACTGCGGGCCAGCGCGAAAGAGCGGGGCTTCTTCAAGTGCGATAACCGGTGGCATTCTCTTGCGCCAAATGGGCGTGGGTTGACGCGCGCTTGCAGAAAAGTGTATTTGCTCCAAAAAAATTGTCTTACTATAGATGTCGTTAAATTACACAGCAGGCTTGCGTGTTCCAAGAAAGCCAACCGCCCGCACACAAGTCCATGATTTCGGAAAGCTATCGTATGTGCATGTTCATTAGAATATCAACCGTGTGTAAATACAGAACCGATAACCATTTTTTTTCTGATTTTCGTTTGCTACAAACACATCGCGTAGCGCAGCCGCACAGCTTTCCTCCCATGCTGACACGTGCGGAGATCGCGATTGCAGCATAGCTACACCTATGTTCTTGAAGCCCAAATCGCCGCAATGCGTGTAAGTAATGCAGTAAAGCTTACTGTCACATGTATACGTAAGCACGCCTACAAAACCTGCGACGTCTTACGCAGAGCCGCCGTCTTGTAGGTTACAAAGCGAATATCATTAGATTTCTACACTAAGACGGGACTGCTATGACATACCTTCGTATATCCTGAGGAGCCCACAAGCGCTACCTGCGGCGAAAAAATTCGGGCAGAACTGATCTGCGATAACTATCCATGTAGCGGCATGGGAATAGACGAAGCGCGTCATGTTCTGCGGCGTGTACTGCAGCCGGACTCCTCCATCGAATTCCCCCCTGGACACGCTGCGCCTTATGGCGGCGCCGCCGTGAAGCCCGCGCATATCCTGTGGCACATCCCGATGACCCAACTCGGCATCAAGGATATTCATTGAAGAGCGGCACATACCTACGTGAACGGCCCACATTTTAGAATACATGCACTATATATATACCTTCAGGATCGGCCCACACTTTGTTGTGATAACTAGATAGCCGGAAAAAAAGAATACTGGTCTGACAATGCCAAGACTGCTGTTCGCATTAAAAGAACCAGGATATACGTAGTCATGGCAACCACGTTTTCCGCGGGATCTTGAGCGACCGCCGGAACGCTTAATGATGTCTAACCTTTTCGTAGCTTCCTAGCTACTTGACACACACGCACCTTGGCGCGTGACCTTAGATGTGTCTGAAGTTTTAGATGTGGTAGCGGGAGCGCTCGGCAATGGAAAACGTTCGACAAGGTGGCAAGTCCGGCTAGTTGCTTGTGTTCAATAAGCATTTTCACTTGCCAGTGAAGCGCTGTCCTGTCTGCTTTTCGGTAAAATTTTGTCCGTGTTCCGGTGCGCTTCAAGACCTGTTCGACATGGAAAAAAACGTTTGTTCGTTTTATTCGCTAACCTCGACAATCATCGCCGACGGTTTTCTGCACATTGTTTTTTTTTTTTTACACTCTTCATGTGCTCTCGCTCAAAAGCGCGGCACATTTCACATCTTGCGAAGCGGTCAGCTTTCGGCGACATGGTTCAGTGTGTCGCCGAAGCCGCTGCGCCACTTCAGCCATTGCACCGAACCGACAGGCACGCGCGTGCGTGTTTTTTGATAACACATGACCAACTCCTCCTATTTTCACGGCCTATCCATTCTGCAGGTTCACATCCGAAGCCGCTGCACTTGGCGCGTGTTTTCAAATGCATGGTTGCATTGAAGATGACACAGCTTACTCCCTTGGAGGAATTGAGACTTCGTACCGTAATTATGATGTCAGTTGCTAACTACCAAAAAGAAAAAAAAACGAAAAAAAGAACGGAAAAGAAACGGGGACATTTCAGAGTCGCTGTGCTCTGTTACCAGTCCGCCGTGTAACGGACATAGTCATATACCTCTTTCAAAACAATATACAAGAATCAAAAGAGATAACCAAAAGTACCTGACAATTATTAAGCTACTGTTTTAGTAGATTTTTGTTTATGTCTAATCATTCGTTTTCTTTTTCTTCGTAAATAAGAACAGGTGCTAAATAAAGGAATCTGAATGTTACAATTCCTCACCGATCTTTCTTTTTTATGAGAGGAAAGAAGAGGGAGGCATCTGAGGAGGCTAAAGAAACGGGATCGTACCATATCATTGTTTTGCATATTATGTAGGCCCATTATACATATATATATATATATATATATATATATATATATATATATATATATATATATATATATATATATATATATATATATATATATATATATATATATATATATATATATATATATATATATATATGAGAACGTTAGCGCAAAGGAATTAATGGCGAACGCTTATAGAAACGTTAGCTTCTTGAACGCATGCTGCAAGCTATGCCCGCCAAATGTTTTAACATGTTGGTTACTAAGTTCCTAAACGCCGTTTTCGTTTTCTGCAATCGTGTTTACATTTTGTCAAATTATTGTGCATATTTTTGTTCCCAGGCCGAACTGACTTCGGCGGCATTGACAACGACGCCCTCGACTTCAGCCAGTTAGAAGACTACATCAACAACGACGGGAACATGTAAGTGCGCTCCTGGTTTCTTTTCCAGTTTAGGTACACGTTAACTCAACGAAAAGGAATAAAAAGAAAGAAAAACTTGTGCTTAATTGTCTTGCCCTTCTAGTCCTTCTATTGGTCTTCTGTACGTGCAGTATTCTAGCAACCTGCCATGGTTGCTTAGTGACTTTGACGTAGCGCTGCTAAGCACGAGTTTGCGGTATGGAATCCCGGCCGCGCCGGCCGCATCTCGATGGGGGAGAAAAGCAAGAACGCTCGTGTACCGTCCATATACTGTATACATATGTGCACAGTGCGAACGCTTAAGTTAAACGCTTAAGGCGACATGGACATTGTCGAGTTCATGTTCTGCCGTTTGTTACCGAAAATCTTCCGTCGTAGTCGAGCTTGATGTCGGTCGAGGTGAGGACGTCGTCCGTAGTCGACAGCACGAACCTTGAAGGTGAAGGTTTATTTGCTTCTATTAAAGAAACGGGAGCAGGAACAAAAGGCTACAAAGGCCTGACAAGCTATACCGCGCGCGCGTGCGTACTTGCGCGTCAGTTCTAATCTAATATTTGAACTGGATTGCTCGAAGACGCGGACATTACCTGCACGAGAACTCAAAGTGCATACTCGGTTAATTGACAAAATTTCACTAAATATTTAACTAATTACTTTGCGACACATGCGTATATCACAACAGACAAATCGTAGCCGGTGAGTTATTTCGCTGGGCGCGCTCACTTGGAACTAATTTTCAGGGGGATACCATTTCGACATATCCATTCCCAGAGTGTGCGGCGAAATACATTGACGTTCCAGTTATTATTGTGCTTGAATGCATAAAACGGCGTTTTCTTAATAGATGGAAGTTGAACATGCAACAGGACATATTTGCCGCCAGTTTCACGGCGCATTTCTTGAAACCTGTACCATACCCAAGCAAATCGGAAATTGCTTAGCCATTCGATACCTCACCGTCGACATTGTTAACCACACGGAATACGAAGCACTGTGGGTTTGGAAGATTTGAGGTGTTTTTTTTTTTTTTTTTGAAGCAAGCGAGATGCTGATACGTGATTCCAGATACTCCGAGTTAGAAGCTGCGCCTTTGAACTGGTAAAGATTGCCAGAGTCATAAAATTTGCCATTCAGTGGACCGGTATTGTTCGCGAAGGCTAAGGCGCCGTTAACTCGAACGAACCAGCCGCAGTTCTACTGCAGCAACGGATGGTTTGAACAAATTAAGAAGCGCCCTATAGAGTTTATTCAAAGACGATCGCGGTCGAAAGTGCAGTTGTTAGCGTTTCACGTAGGTGTAAGGCAGTCCACCTTTCAAATGAAGTGTTACCATCTCTGTCACTCTCAGTCACCGCACCTCAGCTACAGGCAGCTTTTATTTACGTCATAAACCGGACAGCTGAGTCTCGGGCCATCTTTACCGACTCAAGAGTGGCCCTGCAGTCCCTGAAGTCCCCGCGCACGCAGGAACAACTCGTCATGGACATCAGACGCTTGTGCAATAAAACCTGCGCATTGCATCCGAGCGCTGTGTTGAAGTGGTTACCAGCCCACTGCGGAATACAAGGGAACATTCAGAATGATCGTGTGGCCAAAGCTGGACGTGGCACTCCGAGAGAAATTGTCCAGATACATTTCACACACACAAACAGACACACACAGACACACACACACACACACGCACGCACACGCGCGCACACGCACACACACACACACACACACACACACACACACACACGCACACACGCACGCACGCACGCACGCACACAAAAAGACGCGGTGACACTGGCTTGGCGTTTCCAGCGATCCCTCTGGACAGATACGGACCCCTATACAAAACGGGTTCATGCATCGTGTGACTTTTACATGCCCAAGTAAAACTCTTGCTTGGGCTAGTTGGTTCATGCTTGAATTAGTAAATGCAAGGCGCAGAAGAACAGGACTCAAGAAGAACACACACGACAGGACTACGAACGCACCGATCCTGCCATTTTGTGCGTTGACCTGATCGCCGTCTCAGCTTGCCAGTGGCGCCGGTTCTGTCGTGTGTGTTCTTCTTGAGTCCTGTTCTTCTGCGCCTTGCCTTTACTAATTTTACTAGCCGCGAGGCCTCAATAGACAAGACCAGACATGCCTTCACCGTATCAGAGTCAACGTGACCTGTACACGAGCTAGAGCACTGCACGGGCTGTCTTGTAAGGCCCGCGGGCCCGGCTCGAGCCCGAAAGTGCTATGCGCAGGGCCGCCCGAGTCCGACTCTGTAGTTTCAAACCTGACCCTTACCCGGCCGGGGCCCAAAAGATTTGGGCACGGCCTGACCCGGCCCGGCCGGTCCGGTTCGGCTCGTTAGTGCTTTAGCGTAAGCGAGGCATGGTCCCATTCTCGGAAATTGTGAAGATACCATCCGCGGCACAGGACACTTTCTAGGGATAGTTTTGAGTGTGTGGAGCCAGCAACGCTGAATCTCATAATATGGGACTGCGAGGAAGACAAGCCTCCTCCTAACCTGATGGCTTCTCCCTTACCTGAACCATGGGAGACGGTGCTGCGCAGTTCTAGCCTGGACACCCAACTCCAGGCCACAGAACGAGCTGAATAGGTCGCCATCAAACATGGATTGACGGCCTTCCGACCCGCCTGAAGAAACCGCGCATGATGAACCCACATAACGCTGACGAAATAAATTTTTTAACAATAGCATACCCGGCCTATTATGGGCCTGGTGGAGACCGGGGCCTATTACGGGACTGACCGAGGCCCGAGCCCGACCCGAGCCCGCAATAGAGATAGCTTACAATACCCAAGCCTGGCCCGCGGGCTGGGCCGGGCCCGTGCAGTGCATGCTCTAACACGAACTACTTCAAGTGCAAGATTAAACTGACGGACTCGCCAATGCGCTTTGAATGCAATGCCCCTGAAGACCTGCAACGTGTTCTGTGCGACTGCCGTTACGCGTGAGAATCTTTGAAGGCGGCACTGCGCCCGCAACAGTATACTCGAGCTTGGAACTGCAGCACATTCTCGGCCCATGGCAAGCCACCATCTGCGCGTTACGCGCCACGAAAGCGCTGCTAACGTTATTGCGGGTCACGAGCCTTACCGAAGCTTTGTAAATATGTCTATAGTGTGTGTGTGTATGTTTGTGTGTGACTGTACCTGCTGTAAAGTGTTTATCGCTGCATGTATCATAATCATTGCCCAGCACCTGGAGTAGCATGTCAGGCGAACAGCAAGGCTAACATCTCCAGCGTATCATTAAAGCTTGTCTCTCTCGTTCTCTCTCTATGATAAATGAATACGATGGTGATGGCATTTAGAACATCGACAAAGACGCAATTTTCTACGAACTCTTGCCCAAGCACACTTAAAATACACAAAACGGCTGTTTGGTAAGCAAATAGAGCTGCGGACGTGCGGTTTGTTTGGCGTATACGACGCATATGCGAGGGCACGCCGTCTCGTTAATACTATGCAGGTAAGGCTCAGAAACCACGTGGTGCTTTCGAAACGTCACGCTGCCGAAGGGCATTCTGTACCAGAGCAGCAGTTAGCGCACATATAGGACGCCGACAGTTCTTAAGCACAACGCCCCGGGCTACCCAATCGGAGACTCGTAACCGTACACCATTTGACGGGCAGCATGGCCGATAGTTGCTTGAGTCGTGGAAGGAATGACAACGTGCGAGTGACTTTTCTTGAGTTTCTGTCAGCGCACGCATATATTTTGCAGCCTTGAGGAGAGCATTATTGAGACGACGATCCGAGTTAGCGTACCGGGAGAGCACGCTACAAAGGATACATGCTCTTAGCATACGGCGAAATGGGAGGCTTCGGCATCTACCCTTCTAGTATCTATACATCTGTTAAGTTAATAGTAGAAGGTACTGGCTTTGGCAAATATCGCCAACTGCACCAAACATGCATTCTGCCGCTTCAGAGAGCCAGCAGGCGAAAAAACGCAACTGCATGGGAGCTGCAAGGGCGTACACCATGGTCTGTTTGCTGGAACTAAGTTACCTCTTAGAAAGTTTAGCGTCATTCCACTCTATGAAGATGGATGACCAGCGAATCTGTGTATGTAGGCCCCTTAAAGGCGACCTGTTCATTACCGTGCGTCAAACGCCGTATGCACATAAATGGAAGGCGAGGGCGCGACTATAGTCGCTCCTCCACGATGTTGAGCCTCGGTAGATGATGAGGCACCGGGGGTACATAGTAACTGCATGGTGATATCGTAGGCTTTTCCCCCCGCAATTTTCCCGAAACGGTGTCACCTTCACCGAGTTTATTATCTCCATCGTCATCAGTATCAGCGTTTTTAAAAAAGAAAACTAACACCGGCCGTCCTCAATATTCTCTCTATAAAAAAAGAGAAGTGTTGCAATAATTGGCGACACTCAACCCAATAGGCCATCCCAACACACCATCCATAGATTAAACCAATTGTCTCCTTGGTTTCGGCTTTAATGCGCATTACTCTTTCGACCAGATGTATTTTTTAAATCTCACTGGCGCACTGATCGACCATGTCTATTCAGAGTCAGAATAAGAATCAAATTTTATTATTATATATAAATTTACTGCGAAATGCAATACACAGAAGAAAGTCCCAGCGTCGGAGAGTGAATTGGGACCTCGTGTATATAGTATACACGAAAATAAAAGTCAACTTAGTTACAGCAATGATAGAAAGAAAAACTAATAGAAACATATATGAAATTAAGGCAGCAAATATTTAAAAAATACTACAACACGAGTTAAAGCAATCATACGACAAGCTTAATAAGCAACATATAGAAATATGAACAAATTGAACAAAAAAGCGACATGATATAACGATTCCACATGTATTTAATAAAATATTAAACGTAATAGAATAAACTATAGCATTTACCCCTGACAATGCAAATGCATACGTTATGTAGTATACCGCCCCAAAATCATGAGACATTCCGCTCTGTGAAGGTGGTTGACCAGCGAAGCTGTTTAGCACACGACACGCAGGTGACAGCATTTCTAACAAAGGTGCGAATTCATGTATTGTCTTGATCGGGGGTCATCGTGACGAAAGGTACGCACACACGTTTATTTTTATACATACGCGTTCATTCGTGTGACGCATTCGTTATGTCCATTCGTGTTTTAATTTCGCGATATACCGAGGCAAAGAACTCGAGACCGAGATCACCGCACCGATTGGCAGTGGGCCAGTGCCGTGAGGGCCTTCGCAGAGGGAGGGGCAGTCTGGGAACGCTGGCAATGATGAGTGGCATCGGAGCCATCTGTGGAAGAAGACGACGACGACGACGAACGCGCGAGCAGTGGCACGAGACATTGCTGATGATGATCGTTTTTGTTCACACAGATTTGTTGACGGACACGTAAAATGCACGGAACCCTAGCCATAAATAGCTTCGCTGTAAAAGTTATGTAGGACTAGATTGGCTCAAAAGGAACTTTCTTATTTCTGTAAAAAATGAGTGTAATGTCATTAATTTTAAAGCCAATGGTAGTGAGTTACATAAAAAAGCGCTGAAATTAACAGTTTGCTTGCTATAGTTCGGACTTTGGCCGATATGAGGTTCTTGTTAAGAGCAAATCTTGTGCTGTCAGTGTCGTTAGTGGAGAAGACGGAATGAAAGAAAAGGGGCATCGATTGTTGATATGCTTAAATAACCCGCCTATACCTAGGTTATGTTTAATTAAGCCGGGAACTGTGAATACATTATTGGCTTGTAATAATTGTTTGGCATTCTAGTCTGCTAATCATCTTTTTTTTCATCCAGAGAGTGCTATCTCTGAAGTCAATTAACATATTGTTGAACTGCAGCGCATGCAGATGCACACAAGGACAGAAGAGAAGAGACGACAGACGAGCGCTCGTTTGTTGTTTCATCTCTTCAGTCGTTCACTCAACATTACTGACCATCATTCCACTTTATTGAGAATTCCCTGCCATTTGCAGAAAGCCTCTAAAAAACTTCATTAAAAGGATAACAACTAACAAGGAGGATTTCATAACGCAGTTATACGCAATTAGATTGGTCCAGAGCAAATTTACAAAACGGCACTAACGCTGCTTTTGATGAATTTACCTCTTCAATAAAGAAATGTATAGCCGATTTCGCTTGCACCGTGAAAGGCAGATAAATATTCCCGATTCACATAATCCCTGAGTGATTAATGACCTTCGAAAAGCATCCGCTCTTAAAGAAAGACAACCTTTACAGAAATATAAAAAACGTCCCTTTAATATTAGACTGAAAGCTCGCTACACAGCCTTCTCTAACATACTTAACAGATTATTCTTGAAGATGCCAAGCGGAAATATTATTAATAAAAAAATTTGAAATGTGGAAATAATTCAAAGAAAGAATGAAAAATTATCAGCTCATTATCAAATAGAAACACTCTGGAGACACCCATTAAGGAACTGCGATACCCTGGTGTCATTTATAACAAACCGCCAGACACAGCTGCCGCTTTTAACGAATTCTTTTGCTCTAACTGCTTAATTTCTCCGATCAATCTCGAACACTTTTGCAGCGTTCTTTACAGTCATTTTATCTCTTTTCATCCGGACCAGATTAAATTATTGATATCGTACAACATTTGAACGCAACCGGCCCCGCGGTCTCGATGATGTCCACTCAGTTTATATAAAAGTAAGTGCTCATCACATCATAGTGCCTTTGACTCACATAATAAATGTATACAATGTAATTCCAGTATACAAAAAAGGTGACTGTGGTAGCATTGCAAATTATCGCCCGATAGCAGCACTGCCATTTTTTAGTAAAGCAATAGAAAAGTACATTGAGAAGCGCCTAGACAAATACGTCTCATAATTTAACATTTATCGCCTAATCAATTTCGTTTCTGGAGGGAATACTCTACTGGCCTTTTCTCATTTTCTTTTGCCGACAAAATTAAATGCGCTATAAAAAAGGCAGATATGATGGATCCGGCTTCGTATACCTTTCTAAAACATTCGACTCGATCGGCCACATTATTTTATAAGCCCCGCAACAGGATCTGTTATCCCTGCCTTTTGACTATATAATGAAAAGCTTTTCTTATCTTACGGGAAACAAGCCGTCTACAATAGTCCTGCGCTTTCCAAATTAATTACAACTAACAAAGGAGTGCTTCAAGGCTTAATATTCGGCCTCTATTATTGTTACTTTATATAAATGACCTACCTAACTGCCTTACTGAAATTGAAGCTTTCTTATACGCAGACGACACCACTGTCCTTGATACGGACTGGTCTATCTATTCTCTGAGCACTAAATTAAACACTGATTTACAGAATATTTTAAACGGGTGCTGGAATAACTCTCATGACATTAGCCTTTCTGTATCTTCATCCATGTTTTTTCATTCAACTCAAGAGCAATTGCCATATAATCCATAAATTAATTTCAACGACCATATAGTCCATGCTGTTTCTGAGTGCTCATTTCTGGGAGTAACATATTGGACTGGATACTGAAAATACGCATAGCACATGACTAATTTAATACTTGTTAGCCCCCTGATATCAGAATATTATTCAAGGCCCGATCTTATTTCAATACATCCACTTTGCTTACGCTTTATTTTCTATTTATTCACAGCCACATTAATTACTGTACAGCAACATGGGGTAATACTTACCTGACGCATTTAACTCCGGTGCCACATTTACAGGACCAAGCCATCAGAACCTTGATTATTAGCCCATTCCGTATAAAGCGCCTTTATGGTCCTTCATGACCACATATTACTACAAAGTAATATCCTCGTTAAATATAATATTTCGATCACCTTGTTCAGGGCACTTGACGAACTTCCTGTAAATATTTTTTTCTAAGTCATCTCTCGTTAACGCGGATCATACCAGATTCGCCGCCCATAACAATTTTTTTTTTCGCTAGTCGGTGATACGAACTAAATACGGAAAACGCGCTGCATATATTTAAGCATTATCATTTTGGAATAATTTCCCATTAAATATTGGGTTGCCTCCATCGTTACGTGCTCATAAAAAATGTCATTTTCTTTGCTACTAGATAGCTAACTTCTGATGTATGGTGCATTATATTCTGCTTCTTATTACCATATTTATGGTTTCTCGTGTTGCGATTATTTTGTGTATATTTATGAGCTGCCTAATCGCTGACATGTCAAAGTTTGTATTTTTTTTTCTTTATTGCTTTTAAAACGCACTACACGATTCCTTTGCGAACAGAAGGTCCCCATACAGCTCTACGCTCTGGGACCTCCTCCTGCATACTTCAACACGAATGTACGTACACCACTGAGTTACCTGAATAAACTGAAACTAAATTCACGCAGATGTAAGTTTATCCCGTGGTAAACACATTGTAGGAAAGAGGCCCGGGTTGTCAGCGAAGACGCCGAAGGCGATTTCTAATCGTAGGCGCCTGCCGACGCTGATGCTGCTTTGCATGCCCGCCGCAAGGACGCACAGAAATCATCAAAGTTGTGTTCAGAGGCGAACTTCCAAGTGACGGATTAAGAACGTCTTGAAATTTGCACTCGACTTCGGAGACACGAAGTGTATTATTCGTTCGTTTCGAAACGGAGTGCACGGTTTGCATTGGCAGCAAATGGTGCCTTATGTGAGGTGCACGAGTGGTGAAAGCTCTAGTAGACGAAACTGCTGGCGCATGAAAAAAAAAATGAGATAAACGTTCTCTAAACGCTACCACTACCGCCACCGACACTGCGCCGACATCATCTAGTATAATACCTCTATGCGTACTAGATGTTGGCGCAGTTTTGGTGCGCGCATGCGTCCTTGTCATTGCTCTCGAGCCATCGGGTTGATCATCGACAAGAACGAGTCCGCAGATGCGATCCCAACGCTCTTACCCTGCGCAGCTACTTCCACGATGAGCTGGTGAGTGGTGAGCCCCCGACGCCTGGCAAGCGACCGTGCGCTCCCGCCCCGCCAACACCGGCTGGCTCCGGCCTCGGCTCTCTGGGGCAGCGCGACGCGCTGCCTTCCGTGGCCGCTCTGCTGCACGGCGCTCTCTCGCCGGCAGAGGCCGCCACCAGCGCACCCCAGCCTACGGCAAACTCCGGCCAAGCACACGGGTGAGTAATTAAGGAAAAAACGAAACCGTATTGTCGACACAGGCGGGTTCCTTCCTTACGACTTGTTTTTATTTCGATAGAAATTATATCCAGGCGCATTTCTGCCGTCGTTGTGATGTTCCGTATAAAGTCCAAGGGCGATAACGCCGTCGCCGCGCGCTCTCCGCTGAGGAGAGCCGACGATCGCGGCTCAATCTCGCGCGCACAAAAGAGAGGAGATCGTGGAGGAAGCGCGCCGCCTTCCGTCGCGCGCGAGAAACCCAACGCTGCGACGCACCGGGGAGGAGCGGAAGGAGGAGGAGGGCAGCGTTATACCCCGGCTGCCACTGCTTATGTGGCGGCTGCGCGCGGTCGCGCAGCCGTGTGTTGAGAACGATGCGCGTTGGGGGCAGAGTCTGGATGCGTCGACGGCGTGCTGAGTGTTCTCGGCGCTCAGTTTGCGTTGAAGCGCTAGACAGCACGAAGGTCACTTCGCTCGCTGCTGCTGCCGCGCTTCCTCACGCCAGCGTTTCGATAGCGCTTGTCCGCTGATATCGAGTATGATGTGTTCGTGTTTTCTCTGCGCGCTGACACCGTGCTTGTTAATTTAATTAGCAAGCGAATGTTTACAAGTTGATACGACCGATAAAAGTGCTCTCCTTGCTTCGTATGGCTGTCGGCTAATTTGATATCGCAATCGATGCTTCGCCTTTTGTTCCCTGCCACGACTTTTCCCGACCACGACTTTTGTTCCCTGTCTTTATTGTTATTATATTTTTTTCATAATGCGACACGCATTTTATAAAGCCTGCTAGAGTGATATTATCTGGTATTTATTACCGTATTGTCACGTGGAAGACCTACACGCGAGACGTTAACATGGACATACTAGGTCTGGCCTGTTAATCAACATGAATGACAAAAACACTAATACGACGGCTCAACGTAAAGCGCGCACGCCGAGCTATGTGCAAATTATATTACTTGTACGAACCTGAAAGTTTTTTTTTTATTATTTACGCAATTCTTATGTCTGAATGCGACGGGTAAATTAAGCGCAAGTTCATTGCTGTAAATCTTGTTCAATGGACATCGTCTCTTTCGAATAATTTTTAAGGACTCCCTATCACGCTATTTAAAATGGCTGTTATGTACTTGTTATTTCAGTCAAGTATGAGTCACTGCATATGGCGAGCGAACGACTCTAGCTAGTAAATCAACTTCGCTTTAACATTCCAATAGTCAGTCTCAAACGCTTCCTCTCGGTAAAGGAGCGCTTTGCCACAATAATTGTCTTAATGCGGTGAAGCCAGCTTGCAGTTTTGAGCGCTATACATTGGACAAATGCACCGAGCAATGTTGCTACATCTTAACTGTGAACAAACGAGTATTTGTTCCTTTCTTTGCTACATTGGCGCCTTGATCATTTCGTTTCGTCTCGCATGCAACTTTGCAATTAAGAAGACATTCTCGTGGGAACTTCGTGGGAAAGTGCCGTTCACAGTGAATACCAGCATCAACTGCTGCTTTGTGTGGGATGTTTCAGTAACGACTGTACGCAAGTTTCAAAAAATAGAGAAGCCGACGTGAAACAAGGCATGGTAATTTATTAGGAGCTCTAATACTAATACCAGCTATAATATGTTTTTCTCCAAGATTGGCGAAGAAATACATATTCGCGTTCCTAGCATCTTTGTACAACAGTGCTTGTGGGAAAATAACGTCAATGCATTTCGACGGAAGTGGTGCTTATAGCCTAAGGATTCGCAAGAAATCGATTTTTAGCATTGTGCGGCTTCAGTTTCGCCGTTTTTAACATGCGCGCTATAGTTATTGAGTACATATTGCTTTGGCAAATGTTTGATTCTCGCATAATTTTCAAGGTGATGACCATTGCTTCGGCTGGCAAAAGTTACATGTCGTAGAATCCCATAGATTGGTGATTTTTCGAGACAGTCGTCCCAGAAACACCCGGTGTATGCGATATCTCCAGGAGAAACTCTGAATACAGGACCTCAATATGAATTTCATAAGCACATATATGTATATAGTCTCGGGCATCCTGTGCACAAGCGGGTTTCGTTACTTACTGTGTGCTTCGTCGTACCAGGAACGGTAGCCGGCAGCACCTACTTCCGGAGAGTCCACCTGACAGCGGCTCCGAGCCTCCCTTCTCTCCAATCGCAGATGGTGAGTGCGGTACCTATTATTATTATTATTATTATTATTATTATTATTATTATTATTATTATTATTATTATTATTATTATTATTATTATTCAGGTGGATGAATGACCAATGCTTATGTCGCATAAGGGACTTCGGTTCAGTGCTTCGCCGTACCGGTCGTTGAAAGTCCTCCGTCCCGCTGCGCGTGATGCCGGTGTTCGTACAATGGACATGAGCACGCGGAACGAGTGAAAGGAAAAGCAGTCGAAAGCGGCAAATAATCAGATAATAGTGGTGCGGTGAGAAAACTTTTAGGCACATAATATAGCCTCTGCTGGCGCGCAATAAAAGCAGTCGGCGATCTCTGGGAGAGGTCTTTTGTCTTAAAACACCTATGAGGACGACTGTCCCCTCACTCGCCACAAGCGATGCGGACTCTGGCAAAGTTGAACTGCTAGACTATTGACACCGCCGGTCTGAAGTGCGCGCGCACGCGTACTCCAGATTGGTCGTGAATTTGAAGCAGGCTGCCCTTCCGCCGTCCGCATCGTCGTGGGTGAGGAGGCAAAGCCGGCCGTCCAAATGCGGGAGCCACAAACAGGCGCAAGGGCACGGAAAAAATCGCCCTCTGAAAAGGGCCTTTTTTTTTTTCTCTCGCAAATGTACATCGTGCGTCGCGGGTTGCGCGCTTGTCTTGTGGTGCTCTCGTACCTCTTAGGTTAAGGGAGCACATTAAGATGGTAGCATGAAGTGCACATACGTAGCTGCAACTACGAGGAAGAAGCAGGACCCGAGAAGATGGATGAACATGACAAACGGAATTTCATGATGACTTGCGCATGCAGAACATGAGCGGGAGATAATTAAGTGATGGGTAGAATAGGTAACCAATATTTTTCAAGTAAGAGGGTATAGATTTCATTAGCGCAGAGTTGTCAAAGTGGATGCATGGCAGGGAGCCACTAAAGAAGATGTGGAGAGTTCTTTACATTGAAGTGTACTTAAATTGCAATGCACTTGTAATTGATGACCATCAATCGCCAATGTTTTTCCTTTGAGTTGCCCTTTCCTCCTCGACCCCTTCATAGTGCACTGACGGTCGTTTTCTTTTTTTCTTTCCTCATTTCCAGCAGCAGACGGTACGAAGGTGACCAGTTCCGGCCACATGATGCAGTCGTCGCCGAGGCAGGTTCCTCCGATTCTGCCACTACATCTATCCTACCACCAGACAACAGCAGCAGCTTCGGTGCAACACCAGCAACCTCCACCACCACATCTTGGTGCCACGGTGGGCTTCTTTGTTTCTTTGCCTAATCTCCTTGTGAACTTCAGTGGAAAGGTTCAAAAATTTATGTGCCCCAGGACTCTAGGGAGAAATACTAAGTTCACACTTCTGTTGATGTTAACTGCTCTCAACCTGGCGACGTTTCATGGGTTGCTTATACATGTAAAACACCAAAAATACTGAACAATACCTGCAAATTTGAGACTACAGCGTTTTCTTTTTTTCATCCTTTTCCTTGCTATTAAACAATACCTTTTTTTTTTAATATGTCTTTGTTTCTGCGATTCCTTTCGTGCACCGAATAATCACACAGAGATTTTGTAGTGGTTAACGTACCACTTTGGACTGACCTCACGCTTCTGTTTGGTGTCCGTGTAAATGGGTCCAATAACTTTTTAAGAATTACCATTTTTGCTCCACTTCTATTACCCACATGAAAAAAGGGTAATGGCAAAATTGGACGATGCAAATTAAAACAAAGCTACTCGACTAGAACTTCGACATGCAGTCCACTTTCTTACACGCTTAGCCTTTTAATGGTCATTTATGCCTCAACACTGCCGTAGACATTGTTTGTAACATATGTTCAACACTTGATTACCATCATTTCTGACACTTTCTTGACGGCCTTGTTCACAAAAAAAATTACATAAAATGGCAATATACAGTCAAAACTTTGTCTGAGTTAGTCATAGCTTACTGCTGTAATGGAAACGGGAGCGGTCCCCAAGGAGACTAGGACAAAAGTAAATTTAAGGCACATGCGTATGTTTTATGCTACTTTACTTATCTTGATCCTCGTCTTCTTTTTTTTTGCGCCACTCTATATTATACATGTCCATTAGAACAATAAAGGGAAAATGAGACATCCACCCAGTCAATTGCTACAAAGGAAACCCATATGCGTTTCTTGAAAGAAAAGCCTCACAGTTGAAGAAAAATTCGTCCTGGTCCAGGACTTGAACCTGGGAGCTCCAGCTTTCCAGGGCAGCCGCTCTATTATCTGAGCTAACCAGGTGGCTAGCAGATGGCAGGGAGAAGTCGAACTTATCAATTCGAAGCAAAGGCAAGAGTTTGACGTATTAGTGCTGCGGAAACCTGCAAGGTGGAGAGAAATAATTAATAAAGAGAAAATGAGATCCACCCAATTGTAGCAATTCCTACAAAGGAAACCCATACGAGTTCCTCGAAAGAAAAGCCTCACAGTTGAAGAAAGATTCATCCTGGTCCGGGACTCAAACCTGGGACCACCACCTTTCCAGGGGAGCCACTCTACCATCTGAGCTAACCAGGTGTCTAGCAGAAGGCAGGGCGGTCGAATTTATCAACAACTCGAAGCAAAGGCAAGAGTTTGACATAATAGTTTTGCAGAAACAGGCAAGGTGCTTTGAGCACCTCTCGCTCCATCATCAAAATGTAGGTGATGAAGCAACCACAACAGCATGATGACAGTGCAAATATGACAATGACAATGTCATGGCAACCATAGGATGATGACACGGTGTCATGACAGCATGAAGATGGCATGATGCAGTTGATAGAATGATGCGGATGGTGTGACGATGACGACATTATGACAATGGTGTGATGAAGGAAAATATGGAGCTGAAATAACGACAACGGCATAACAACAATACAATGATGTTGCTAAAATGATTACAATGGCATAATGACAATGGCATCACAACAACGGTATGATGATGCTGTGATGACAACTGTATGACAATTAATTAATTAATTAATTAATTGATTAATTAATTAATTAATTAATTAATTAATTAATTAATTAATTAATAAATACTGCGATCTTATGCAAGACCTTATGCTCTCAGTAAGCGCAGAACGCTTTTCATAGAAGATATGTCTCAAAAAGTGATAATGTGTCCTGTGTTACAGTTTTATTGGCCAGCTTATTCCAATCTGCTATGGTTCTAGGAAAAAAATGAATGCTTGAAGCAGTTGACAGCTGTAGTAAATGGAGTTACAGCTAGTGAGTGTCTATGTCTGGTAGTGTAACCTGTCGTATAGATGAGAAGGTCAGACTTGTCGATGTTGTTGTGACCATTTATTAGCTGGAAAATGAATTTTAAACGATGTACACGATTTCTATCATTTATAGAAGGCAACCCTGCTCTAAAATAAAAGGTCAGTAATTGAAGTACGGCCATATGTATTGTAAATGAATCGAGCTGCTTTTTTTTTGTAAACTTTCCAACTGCCGGCAACAATGATGGCATGACAGTGAGAATCACTATGACAAAATGACGACACTAATACGACCATGATGGCAAGACGATGGTGCAATCATGACAATGGAAGGATGACGACGAAATAGTGATGACAATGGAATGGCGACACTACAATGAAGACGAAGGTATGATGATGGCATGACGACAACATGGTGCCAATGGTAGAATGTTGCCAATATGATGACGACAGCATGACATTGATGGTTTGACGAAGGGAATCATGAAGCTGGAATGATGATGAATCAGGATGACTATAGGATGACAATGCTTAATGATAACAATAGTATGACAATGCTGGAATGACAACGACTGTATGATGATGACCGTGTTTCGGCAACTGGATGACAAAGCTGGAATGACAATGACAGCATGATGAAAATGCATGATGACAGTGAGATGATGACAGGAGAATCACTGTCTCACTGGATGACAACAAAGAACTGATGACGATAGATAGACGACGGCATGTTAGTGTTAGAGCACACGTCCGCACTTACCTGCATCACATGGCCTTGATTCACACTACAATTGGTGGTGTCTGGTAATGGCCTATCTTCCAAGACTGTAGCCAGGAGCCAGCAACGATGGCAATGATATGACGATGATGGCTTGATGGTGACATTAATTTCAGTAGACGCACATATTTGACAAAAACTAGTCGGCAAGAAAGCAGCCAGCAGCAACAGCCAGCAGCAACAGCCAGCAGCAACAGCAATGAGGAAGTCAAAAGAAGAGGCAAAGAAAGCTTCACTTTAATATGTATTTATGCATGCATGCGTGCATGCATGTATAAAATATGCATTGTGTTTCATACAGCTCTGCCTGTTACCTTGTCATGCCACAACCACATTTATCATGCTATTATATTTTCACAGTAAGCTATGAACTTACGTAACCTTGCATACAAGCACTATAACCAGTACTTTATTTATTTTATTTATTTATTTCGATACCCTAAAAGCCCCAGTGTGCATTACATAGGGGGAGGATTCAGGTGAGTACATAAATATCATTTATAAACAATACAAGCCGAAGACAAGAATACTAAAAACAAAACAAGAAAAAAGAAACAGGAAGTTGATTTGAACCAAGGTGTCCGTAATAGCATTAAAAAAAATCTGCCAAATACATTGATGATGAATATAGAACATTTTATTAAATAGCCATTAAAACACTGATCATAAATACAATGGAAATAACACTGCATGCATATAGCGTACAAAGACCGTATATGAAATGAAGACAGGCAGATACGGGTTAGCAATGTTTTTCATTTTGTAGATAGCCCAGAAGCGCTGAGTGAAATATTGAAGGATCTGATATCTCGACGATGTTGGACGGCAGGGAGTTTCATTCATCTATACACAATGCTGAAGGCGAATTTTGGTACATCTTCGTCCGGGCAAAAACGGGCAATACTTAGTGCGCATGATCAAGACAGGTTGAAGTATGAGGGGCTGGAAAAGTGTGCAATTGGGCAAATGTTGTGTTGCTATGGTAAAGTAAGTAAAAGAACTATAGTTGAGTATGTCGCCTTTGCATGACAAGCGTAGCTAAATTCAGTTCTGCTTTTAGTGATGAAATGCTTATGAAACGTGAATAGGATGACGTGACAAACCTCTTGGCCTTCCAGTCTGCTCCTGGATGCAAATAAAGATTTGACTGATGAATTGATAGATTTATCATCGTTGGTGCTTGTGTGTGTCATATATAACCTCTGACTTTGTCGACAAGCTCTTCATTATTGAAGATGGTGTTTAGACATGTACGCTGCAGAGTCAGAAGTTGCTGTGTTAACCTTTTTCTTGACCTTTCCACATGTGCTTCCCGCTCTCTTGAATTGGTAGCAGGCCCCTGGAGGCTTCCAGACCAGGGACCCAACTGGGACTGCCAGTGGTCATGGTTTGCAACTCCTGCCTGGCAATCTTGCCACTGACAGTGAGCAGCAACAGCAACAGTTACTCAGCATGCTCAGCATGCCTCCTCAACAGTCATCCGTTGTACCACTCTACAGAAGGTGCGATCCTGCATACCTCTCGTTACCTGTGTTGTTCAGACCCCACCCATGCAGTTTGATCCGATATGGAAAGGAGCATGTTGGGAATGAAGCAAACATTATTGCAGAAGTCTCAGAACGAATTCAACATGCTGGCGGCACTTGTTATATTTAGCGCATCTGTTGAAGAAAAACCCCTGTTAATAACAAACCTTCCAGCCAAGACATGCTGTGGTCTTGGACCCATACCAATTGTTCCCTTTCATATTGCTCCCAAGTATGCAGGCTTTGTAACTACCATCTCTCGGAGCATAGGCATAGTGCATTCCCAAGTGTGAGTGCACAGTGTGTCAGACGATACTGGTTCAAGGCTGCCTAATTCTGAGTGTGCATTTCCATATAACCTGGCTGTTTGCCATGGACAGCCCCGCACCCTCTACTATCTTGTCCACTTTGCCGAAGTAACACTTTCCATAAAAGAGCAGCTTACAACCATAGCCATTACAGGCACTTTCAGTGATGGTTTAATGGACAAATAAAGAAGATGTGCTTACCAGTGGCCATGGTAATCTAACCTATGTCACAAGACACGTGACATGTCCTTTAAGTCAAGTATAAAGCTAGATCACACAGAAAACTTTCTTTTTCTGTGTTGAAGGAAGGTCACACTATAACGAAATGTAGAAACACTCCTGTGGAGGTTGTATTTAGGAGCATTATGCAGAAGTGTTTAGATAGGTAGTTAAATTATTCTTTTAGAACTGCATGTGCATCAATCTTATCATGACCAGAGGGTTGGGTGTGCTGTAAAGAATGTAACAGTGAAAGCCCAGTAGTGATACCACGCTCCAAAAGCTGCACCTGCTTTCTGTAACATCATAGGCATTTATGCCATCTGATTGAGCCTAGGTAATTGTCTGTCACATATAGGACAGTCACTTTCACTTACTATAAGTGGAGATTGGTGCTTGTCGATTTTTCCAAGTTGCTTCTAAAGTTTTGCACTTGTGGAGAATCCTTGGCCTTGTTACTGTTTGAGCTTTCTTCATTTATATAATGGCAATTTGGCATACATATTCTCACATTCATTAGTCATTTCATTCTTTCGTGTGGCCATGCTCTGAAGAGGCCTGTACTGGAGCATTAATTTAGATTTGTAACTGGAAATGACAAGAGGAAACCAGAAGCTACTATCATCATTTGCATAACTCCCAACATAGCATGATCAGTTCAACAATCAACAGAGCCAGTTTTCGAGTGCCTCTTAATATTTTGTTACATATTCAGCGCTTTTCCAAGAGCAAGTGTAAAAGTACAATCCACGAAGTCTATCTTTAACTCGGTGGAACTAGACACTACACAGATTCATGGAATGACCCATTCAGATTGCCTCTGGCCATTTTATTCCCTCCAGTTCTTCTCGTTTCATTTATCTTGCCGTATAAACAATACCGACGTAATGGCAGTGTGATGTTATGCTGGCCAGGGATGAAAGCCACAATGAATGGATAAAGAAAAGATGAAAGTATTTGATAAAGAGAGTACAGTAGTATGTAATGCTTCTTTCTTTTATCTGTTCTTTGCCTAGCTTTCGTAATGATTATGTTATTGTTCATTTTTATAACCCCTTGTCACTGACATATGTACATGCTGCTCTGTTATCAATGTCACTGGAATCTCAGTAGTGCATGGTCTCAGTATGCTGTAGTGTGGAGTTAGCTGGCGAAACATAGGAGACCAAGAGGCTTCCTTTTGTGTTTCAGGTTCCTCCAACAGCAGGCACACCTTCAAGATCTAGAAGACTTGGGGTGAGTACATCAAGTGTTACTATCCTCTCAGGTGAATTCTGTGAAAGTGAATCATACATATCATGCCCCCATGCACAATTGTTAAGCAAATTCACTCAACCAGGTGCAAATTCAAGTGCCCTTGTAAAGAGCATGCAATTAGGCATGGATGAGTGCACTGGTCTATTTCATGGCATATATTGTTAATTCATACTCTGAAACTGACACCTGTCTCAAGATTTCTTGCTAACTAGACATGATGTCATTACAGCCTAGTTTGAATGTCACAGTTGCAGTATGCACTCAGTAAAGTAATTAACTTAAAAGGTCATTTGTGGAACTTTGTTAATTAGCTAATTGGGAACTCAAGTTTGTTCAGCAAGTAATGTTCGTCTCTTAAAATATCTCGTGTGGTGAGGTGGAATCGCATTCCCTGATTCATCACCCATAACCTTAAAATATTCATATCAGAACAAATATATTATACTGGCATTATTTTTAACATATTTTTCTTCTTTGTATGTTTTTCTTCACTCTCACTCTCTTATTTTTCTCTTGCTATTCCACCAACTTCCCATGGTAATCTCTAATGGAACTGAGGTTATCAGTGGTGCAAAATTATAATTGTCATGCTCTTTTTGATTAGAGCACTGAAATTATTGCAAGGTGTCCTACAAATCGTCATAAAGTGTACAGCCCTTGCATTTACCTACTTTGGTTCTTAAACTACACAGTCCTTGACCTTTTTGTCTTCTTGATCTTCCTACCAGCCGCGATGATTTCATACGTGAAGAGATTCCTGACTGCTCAGGCGGCTCAAATCCTAAGCGAAGACGGCTGTCTGACGCGGGTCAATCCAATGGCCTCGTGCAAGTGAAGCAGGAACCAGGTACTGCACTGCTTTTCTGATGCATTACGGTGGGGGTTTTTATGTGCTGTGAAGAAACTAACAAAAAAGACTCATTTGTGAGCATACAGTTCCAGATGGCACTAAGCAACGAAAATATAGAAAAGGGAAAATTATGTTAGGTTTGTACTTTGTGATGAACATTTTCATTTTCCATTTCTTTTGCTTAAATCAAGCTGCATGCATACTATCACTGGCATCGGCTGCTCAGTGATGCCAACATGCCTGTGTGATAAAAAGTTATTAGAACCAGCAGAAAAAATTCCTTACACTATATGACCCTTTGTTCCTCTATCAAAGGAATTGGTCATAATGTGAATAAGAAAGAACTCTGTAAATATAAAACAAGAATTTGCTCTCTTTTTTTTTCTCCCAAAATTTCCATTGAACAAACCCAGAAAATGGTTGAAAGAGTGATTTCTGTCAAAGTCTGCAAGCTCTGTTGCATAGGATGTTTCAATTTTCATTGAAGCCAATCAGCATTGAGCATTTGAAGCATGATCAAAGCATGAGAGCAAAGCAGGATCAAATTCAAGCACGCTTGATCTGCGTTGACTTTAAGCACACTTGAAAGTGCCATTTTGATTTGGTGTCTGCCTTTGGTATCTTTTTAACCTGTTCATTCGAATGCGTTCATAATGAATGTTTTTTCTAGGGAATGACCTTTACAACAAAAGGCAAAATTATAAGCTAGCTAGTTTTCTATCTTTTACATGCATCGTAAGCATTTCTACAATGAAGTATTCTACAAATACTTTGTTTGCCTTACGAAATAAGCTTCGTCTACCTGATCGCATATTAGTACCTTCATTGATCATGCAATAAATCACCAGCATGTTTCCTTTGTGATAATTTTGTATTGCTATGCACAACTGTAGTCTCCACCTAAGCAAGAAGGTGAGGAGTCACTTGTGCTAGCCACATTCGGCTTTCGCTTCTTGACCCACCGCAGTGGCTTGGTAGCTATGACCTCTTGCTGGTGAGAATGTGGTTTTCGATACAGTTTCCAGTTGCAGCGACTGTATTTCAGCAAAGGCACAGCAATGCAGAAAGCTTGTCTACTCAAAGTCTGGTTCACATCAATTTGTCCCAGGTGATAAGAGTCGGAGCGCTCCAAGGAGGTTCCCGCAGTGTTGTGTTCAGAAGTTTAGCCTGGGAGTCGTTGGCCCATAGCCTTGACTGTATAATATTCATTACTTACAGCTTGAGCGAATCAACAGGGACAAAGAAGAAAGACGTAACACGAGCACTGCCGTCTTTCTTCTTGTATGTCTTTCTTCTTTGTTCCAGTTGTTTAGTTCATGCTGTAAGTAATAATTCAGATGTACCGACTCACCCAGCTAGCTACTGTACTTTTGTATAATATTCAACCATAATATTGGCAGTAGTGAATTAGGCTGACCCGCATGGCATGTTTTGCACATGAGCTGCATGCATCTACGTTGCTCAAATGGCATTCTTGATGCTGGGCCATGTGTTATCACACCGGCAATGTCATTTAGCAGAGGCATAAAACATTAGCATGAAATGTGTGTCGAAGCACACCTGCCAATCAACCTCTTATGTCATGCATGGGTCATTGCAATTAACCAATCCAATGTCACAGCTAAGCTGCCATTTTCTTTTCTTCACAGACTACTGCCTTTGTTTTAGATTGAGCAGTGCAGCAAATTCAGCAAATATATCATTTGTGATCACTTTTATCTGCAGTCTGAATGATAACCATTTGTGAAATTTTTGGGCAGAAAAATATGTTTCATTACTGTGGCATATCCTTTTAATAACAGTTACTACTATCGTCTGTGGAAGCCATGGTGTCACAGCACACTCCAGCTGTTCCCATGGATTACACTATGCTTACATTTATTGCATGCACATGTTGCACATGCAGCAGTGGCACAGCTTGATGAGTGTGTATTTTACTTGCCAAATACACTCTGAGGCCAGGCTGAAAGTGAAGTCCTCAGGTAACGATAAACAGATTTTTTAAACACATATCTTCTGAACATGCTTTGAAAATAGTGTAGTTGAGTGCAGCACAATTATTTTGCCTTACTGAAGGCTTCATGAGATGTTATATTTGTAGATCTGTCAGGTCCTGTACCATGGTACTGTGTCTCTTCAGGGACGGTAATGCAGACGGCCAGGTATCGCAAAATGTATCAACATATTTCTTACATTCTTATTCGTGTTTAAATGGCCCTGCTCGTATTTTGTCCATGATTGTAAATTCCATACATGCAGCTGGGCCTGCAGCGACAGCAGTAGCATCAGCAGCAGCGACAGCAGCGGTGGCATCTGATGTTGCCACACCTTCGCTGTCGATTGTGGATGACGAGTGCAGCTATGATGCTGCTGCAGGTGGTTCACTCGATGGGAGTGGCTTTGCGGACTCTAATGTGCCCTGCATTAGCTTCCAAAACTTCCAGGAGCACACGTGGCTCCCACTCCATGACAGGACTCTCCAACCACTGTGAGTATATGAGCAGAGGCGTATCCCCTGCATTTTTCTCGTAACAGCTAGCGCTATGTAGAAATTGTGAAATGCTGTACTGCCTTCATGGTCGACATATATAGCCCTTTTCCATTACTGGGAAGCACATACAATTACATCACACATCACATTCTATAGTGTCATGTATAATCACAGACAGATATGGATTTACTGTGTGCCTCAACTGCACAGCCACAGACATGCTAAATATGCACGTGCCCACACACACACACACACACACACACTCTGTGGGGATGTGTGATTATACATACATACTAAATATGTATGTGCATGCATGCACACAGACACACACGCATGTATGCCTAATGCCACCCTCCCCTCACCAAATGCACACAACGGTACATGGTGTGTGTACCACTCGCAGGCAGCAAGTTGTGTTTCGAGCCGATGCTGACAAGGGCTTCAACTTCAGTGCTGCAGATGAGGCGCATGTTTGCCAGAAGAAAAACCACTTCCAGGTCACTGTTCACGTGCAGGCTTTCGGGGATCCTGCCTATGTCAAGGTCCCCGATGGACGCCTGCAAAAGATTGATGCCTTCTACCTGCACTTCTTTGGCGTCAAGGTATAGACATCTTCCAGCTTCGCACACAGGGACGCTGCAAATTCACTAGTGCACTGCAGCGTATTAACCATGGAAAGACCAGCTACTTGACTGGGCAGTGTCAGTAGTTCATTACAGTGACAGCACTGCCCTAAATACTGCAGTAACCTTAACTGGTATTGACCAAGCTTCTTTTACGTAAAAGCATTTCCTCATTGGCCACATCTGAAAAAAAATACTGTGTTCAAGCAGCTTAGAGTGTGGTTGGAAGTACTAGGCTCTACATGCTTTAGCAGTGGTAGGCAGCGGTAATGCCATTAGCTACTGTCAATGCCGCCATGTCTTTCTGGAATCATGGAGTAAAACGAGTCTAAAGACCAGGGTGTACTAGAATTCCATTATGCACATAGCATAACACCTTGTAATACCGTGGCAGATGGGATAGAAGGAAAGACATACTAGTGGGCATTGCGACTTTAAATGAAAGCTACAGTGTGTGCCTGTTTACCTAGAAAGCTTGGAATCAGACCTACACGGGAAATGAAGCTCAGACAAGAGCTCCTATTTTATGCAGGGTACGTGAGAGAATCCTGCTATTTCTTTTCACTGCCAGTTGAGCTTATTGTGAAGAATGGAATGCTCTTCTCTTCCAGCAAATATTTTCTTATCAAATGCGACAAGCAGTTGCAAACATGCCCTGAATGTAATGTTAATAATGAACTGCCAATGAAAACCAATGACTGTTAAAATCTCAGACTTATTGGTTTATTGATGTGGGCCATAACAAAGCCAGTAGAGATTTCACTGTTCTAGAGTGCCAGCTTTGAACCAACTAACCTTTTGCAAGATGCTTTTCCCACAGTAAATGAAGCCTGATATTGCAAAATTTGATGTTGCTGTTGAACAATGCAGTCGTATTTCTCCAGAGTCAGTGCAGTTGCCTGAGCACATTACTGCTTCTATTCCAGTCACATACAACATCCCTGAAGCTTTATGCTCGAAAAAGCAAAAAATTAAGTGCACTGTTAATGAAGCAGTCATCTCTGTACTGCTAGTAGTATGCTCCAAGGTCTTACTGCTATTGGTTCCACCTTTTAGAAGGAGTCTGCCATGACCTGTGGGTAGCCAAGGAGATGGATCTGTGTCGTAGCAACTGCACCATCATTTTTTACATTACACTGTGCTGAATAACTTGTCACTTTGCTTTTTTGTTGATGCAATAGGCTGGTACGCAAGATTACAGGGGTCGCAACGAGCAGCACATTGGTTGAAATTTTCTGTAACGATTTACAGCAAATATATTTGCTAACATTTATAATACTATATAAGGAACTTGGTCTTGAGTGTCATTTTATACCAGCCAGATGCAAACAAAAAATGTTCCACATTGATCTTTATGGCGTTTCATTAAAATTTTGCTGAGACTCAGGCTTAATGAGGCTTTGTGTGAGAATTGCAACAAAGCTAATTTGTGTGTCTCAAATGTGCCCCAATCATGCAGAGGGAGTCGCCATCACAGACAATCAAGGTGGAACAGTCACAAGCTGATCGCACCAAAAAGCCTTTCTATCCCCTTCCGTGAGTAAATATGATAGCAGAGATTATTATATTATATTGCACAAATATCTCACCAATACAGTTATCAACATCCTTCATAGGTGCATCATAAATTTTAGATCTATTTGATGATGTTTTATGTTGTCATACATTTAAAGGGACACTAAAGGAAAATATTATGTTTAGTTATATTGATATATTATCTGTGTAGGAGTCTATCACCACTTTCTGCGCGCCAATAAACGAATTTGTTGCATCTAAAACTTCCACCGAAAGTCCCTGGTGCCGCTGCTCAATTTGAATCACCCGCGCCAAAATCGAGGACCTGACGTCACCGTCTCTGCTTCCGCTTTCTGTGAATCAGCGGGCGTCCGAGAGGGAGCGCTGCAGTTTGCGGATTTCACCGGCTCGTTTTGTGGATTTCACAGCTGGCGAGTCAAGTCAGGCCGTAACCGCGCAACAGCTGTAATGGCGTTCCTGTGTGCGTGGAGCCTCCGATAGCATGTGAGCCTGTGTTACATATTCCTCCGGACGGCGTTATTCTAGAACGTGTTTAGATGTAGTGCGCGTAATGGAATTCTAGCTGAGTACGTCGTGTTACACTTCAGCGACTGAAGCGAAGAAAAACGCCAAGTGCTCTTGCGGGCTCGCGCTTCGAGCGCTGCAGCACACGATGGAGCTCCGCAGGATTATCAGGACAGGTGAAGGCCCTCCATACACGCGCCATCGCTGCATTTTTAACCTGGTCGGCGGAAACGAGTGTAGGAGAGTTTTAAGGACAGAGAGGGTCAAGATCGCCGCACGACGACACCGCCTCAAGTTCTTCGACAGGCAAGGAAGCTGAAAGTGGCGCACGCCTTCAGCCGCATCTGCGAAGCACCAAGTGGTACGTACGACTCTTCCTAAATGCTTGTCTCATAAATTACAAAAGTATCAGATACGCGCACACGGACATTCGATCGCGATGGTGCTTGATCCGCATCCCCTCAATCGCTACCCGTCCATTGCGATCGAATGGTTGGACTAGGTCCGTGCTCTTACTTTGTGAGCTCAGCCAACTCAGCCCGAATCGTTGGACCGTATAGCAGCGATCACTCTCAATCACGCTGGAAGAATTCTTTTCTAATCGGGCTCGATTGCGACCGAAACGCCCGTGTGAGCTGTCAACTACTGTTCGACTAAGCTCCGTACCTCCCGCGCTGATAAAACATTTTTATTCCTCTGGCGGGCGTAGTATTTGTTAGCCTTTCTGAAGTGCGCGAGAGACCATTTACCGCCTTAGCTACAAGTAAAACATAGTGCACGTTGACTTTCTCAGAGTGCATCTGCGAGTACTGCTAAAGCAAGCATTGTGGACGTTGCGGAAGCATTTAGGTTACATCGCGTTAGCGCGTCGAGTAGCTTCTAAGGCTACTTGGCTGCAAGGTTACAACTCAACACGGCTGCCTAATTCACCATGTGTTTCTGCTTTCCAGGTGCGACTGCGGACGCTGTCAAGTGCTTCCCAACTTAAGCGAGATTGAGTGCCTGTGTGCAGCGAGATGGGCCCTTTTCTGCTACCCATACAGAAAGCTTTAGAGGTATGCAGAGTTCGTTTGCATCCTTTGCCAAATGTATTCCTACAGTGAAGGTGCTGTCATATTGAGCGATTAATTTTTTAGCTGGGCCAGGACATGTCCTCTGCTTTTTGAATATGTTTACCTGCCATGTCAAATATTTAATGACAATCTGTAATTGGTCTTTATGATGTGGTTCCTGATGTACAGTTCTATTCATAGTTTCTTTAGTGCATATGTGCATGGAAGCACTACGTAATGCGATGTTCCACTTGTGTGTCAATTCCATTTTGCTCATGTTTTATTTCCTGCCTCCCATGTCATAACCAGGGACCCCGGACCTAGTCAAGCTACTGACTGTAGCTTTTTCTCTGAGGTTCTTGCCAAAGCTTCCGTGAATAAAATTTGATGATCACAGTCAGCCATACAATTGCAAGCAGCAGCAGGAGAGCCACTCGCAATGCACTTTAGTTTTTTCTTTTGAATGTTAGCACGCTGAACGTGAAACACTGTTTCCAGTTGAATGCGTACCTACAAGGGTCAGTATTGCATTTATTCGTCAGCATGTTACACCTCCCACATGATGCACATGTCACCAAGTGTCTTCTCCATGATTTATGATATCAAACTTGTCATTATCTGTTAAACCCAGAAACTGCCTTATGGTACTTTTGTGGCCATGCTGCATCAGTTGTAGTGACAACCTATGCCACTTGGCTCCCTCACTCCTACACTTTAGTGTAGCACAAAGCTTTCCCAGCATGATGTGCATGTCAACAAGTGTCTTCTGCTTGACTTATGATGTTCTTGAGCTTGTCATCACCCGTGCCAGTCGGTAGAAACCTTATGGTGTCCTTGCACGCATGCAGCATCAGTTGCAGAGACAATCTATGCGACTTGGTTTGTTCTTTCTCACGCTTCAGTACAGCACAAACCCTTTCGAGCATGAAGTTTGTGTCTTTGCTTTTCCAATTCACTGGTATAGCCTTCGAACAATTGGTTTTTGATAACTCCACCAGTTGCTTGTCTGCTTTACATGTATCAAAACTTCAAAAACCGTGCCTTGTGTGCCGCTATGAGCTCAGTTTTGGAGGGCCTAGGTTCGTTCTGTGGCACAAATGCTGGTGCAATTTTTTCTGGTGCCTGGGCTAGTGCTTCTGGAAATGACGGGTGCTCGATGCAAAGCTCGGTCACCTTGTTTTGTAGATCTTGCACGTAATCTGAAAGTAGAACAAACCAGGTAACTTCAGTGTTCCTTTTTTTTTTTAATGCTATAGCAAATATCTGGAGAGGTCACCTGATCTGGGAACAAATAAGTAAAAGCAACATTCTATAATTAATGCATCATGTGAAGCTTTGCTCCTTGTCTGTCGCTGAGAGTGTGGTTTGCCAGTCTTGTGTCAAAGTAGCAAGAACTTTGGCTTTTCTGCATTGAGCCTAGCTGTAAAGATAATGTCTACTTGTGGTAAAATGTATAATTGGGAGAAAAAGCTGTCTGTGCATCCCGATCGCAGTTACTTCAAAAAGTGTTGCACGATGCTTGAATATGCAACGAATGCAGTACATGCCGCTGTCCTGACTATAACCACCCTACGTGAAAAAAAGATTGTTCTGCCACAATCTGCAGTGCTCTGCTCCTTACAACATTAGCTTGTGAATAGCTTGTAAATGCAATGTGAGGTGTAGTTTTGCTGAGCACTTGTAGAGGAGAACTGCTAACTGAAAGACGGACGTGACACAGTTAAACTTGCCAAATGTAGCAGCCATCTTGAGTGGACACACAGTCATCATGCTATGTCTGGCCTTGGATGTCTTGCTGTGCCATTGCTGTGTTCCATCCTTTGTTGTTGCTTGCTCTTTGTTGGCATTTTCATTGAAATGAAGGGCAGCAATCAGTGTTCTGGAAATGCAAGTTTTCCCACAAGGTTTAATTCTCAGCAGTACTTTGCAAAATTTTTTAGGAAGTACTTGTCTGCCTGAAAAATTAATAACGCATGCATGCTTACCGAGCCTTCATTCCCTCATATGTGTATGCGGTAGATTTAGGAGCATAGCCGTTCAGGACACTATGGAAAGATTCCAGGCTGTATGTCTGCGTGTCTGGCGAGAGCTGTCGGATGTCTTTGAGAAGCACTGGGGCCATGACAATGGCTCTGACTTGTTTGTGCGCTGGAGAGTCTAATGTGAGAAGAGATAGGACATATTATATGTATTGTTCCCTTCATCACAAGTTAGATGGACAATGCACATTGTGCTAAATTTGATTAATTGTGCAAAAGGTTCTCAATTTCAACTGATCGACGATGTAATTACACTGCACAAAATGCAGTGCCACTTAAACTGGCAGATTACTTGTATTTACCAATTTTGAGCCATGACACTCTGCTGGATGGTCCATGGAGGCAGCGGGGATAGGGGTTGCCATGACCATCATGAATGTCAGCTATGTGGTTTAGGAGACTTGTCCATGTCGCCACTAGTAAATCACCATTTCCTCCGCAAGCACATGCGCACCAGTACAGATGGTTCACAATGGGTTGTATCCAGCTCAACAGCTCCCTGCATCTGGCCTTCCGTGAAGCAGCTGTCAATTTTCTTCTGATGCCTGGAAAAAATTTGCACCATAATTTCTTAGTCCATCTCGTGCGAACTTCAACTGTAGGTAGATGAAGAAGACTAGCTCGAAGCATTAGTACAGAATGGAATTGGAATACAGTGCACTGAAAGATCTTTCTGCACACTATTTCTGGTAGTGTAGCCTCAAATAAGTGTGTAGCTTTTTTATTTCAAGGTACTAGTTCCTTCATAGCTAAAGGGACTGTCTAACATTTTCCAAGGACCTCCTATTTTGTAATGCAATAGAAAGCTTATCATCTAAAGTGTAAACGTGCAGTGGTTTCGCTGGTAAGTGAGTAGGAATTTTAAAACAATGTATTTCTATTTGCATAGTGTCTTAAAACTCTATCGATGCCCGAAAAATGGGCTAGTGGATGCAGTGGTGGTAAAAGTGAGAAACCAGAAGCACGTAGTGTTTCTGCGGTATTACTTTGTGTAAAGCACTAAAATGACTCAAATAGCTGTCCTCAGCACATAAGCGGCAAGTTCTTTTGGCCCACCTATAATCGCATGTTTTCTATAGGCACAGTCTGAGTGCCTGTAATTTTCAACAACCTGAAAAAGACGGTGACCCTTGCATCACTCGCACAATGCTACTAGCACTGCTGCATGTCACAATGTCATGGGGGCATAGTTGAAGACCCATTGGTGCACCATTCTTGTCTGCACGATAGCAGTACCACTTTCAACACGCACTACTTTGAAATCAAGAAATCAATCTCTCATGCAAAGAAAAGTTAGCAGAGGCACTTAAAATACAATTTTAGACAATAATGTATCCAAGCAAAATAACTCTCTCTGCACAGCTTTTTGGTGGCATAATGGTGCTCACAATAGTTTCACTGTTTCACCGTCGAGAAACACTTAATTTTTGCACCACTCTCAGAGCCAGATAACAAATAGAATTCCTAGCTTATAGGATACAAGTTTGCTGTTTACATCAATGTGACACACAATATTATCATTCCCACTACAATCCAAAGACCTGATCCTGTGGTAAACAGTCCCTTCAATGCAAATGTTTGAAGTATGATGACGTAAGATGCATTCTTCTTTGATAAACGCTAAGTGCTAGTCAAGAGTTGCTTTGCGCCTATTAACCAACATTAGGTATTTTACTAGCAGTAGTAAATACGTTAGTTCCCTTCATAACTACCTTTTGCAACGTGCCAGACGTCAAATTGGTGTTTGATGGCCGGGCAATGCAGCCTCATGTATTTCTTTATTGCTGTATGGCGGTCTGTTGTCAGGGACCTTATAGAGATGCCCTGGTCACCGAGAAATTGAAGACCTCTGATGAGACCCTCTTTCTCCATTTGTGAGCTTGCCTGAATTTGGGCACTCTGGAAGACAAAAAAATTGTATGTGCACCGGATACATAATTGCATGAAGTGAAGCTGTGCAAATAAAGCATCTTGCCCCTTATTCTTAAAACGCTCCTCAATCCCACAGCCCACCTCGACTACCGTAAGTTGGAACCATCGCACTAGCACAAGAATATCACACAGTCAAATCGCTGTGGCACTACCTTCTTATAGCACACAAGGCCCATTGTGTCCAGATGAATTCAGGAGTATGTGAGTAAATCGTCAAGGGTGTGGTAATTATGAAAGGTTTCGTTACAGGGAAGGATGGGCCTTCTAAATACAGCGTGTACACGCTCACCTGTGCATTGATAAGCTAAAAAGGAATACTGAGGCATGTATGCGATTGACTCGTGCTTCCTGGAATGCTTGATAAACATTTTGACGTAGTAGTTCTGCAGAAACCCGCAAGGTGGAGAGAAGTAATGAATAAAGGGAAAATCAGACATCCACCCGTTCATTTTTTTTTATTTTTTCAACTATGAGGCTTTTCTTTCGAGGAACCCGTATGGGTTTCCTTTGTAGCAATTGCTACGAACGGGTGGGTGTCTGATTTTCCCTTTATTCGCTTGATAAACATGTAACAATCATTGCACGATGCTTGAAAAATAGCAATAATCAAATATGTCGAATGATGCTCGGTAGTTCTTTTTTCTACTTACTTCTTTGACTTGAATTTGCTCAGTGTGTATTATCTTTCCCGTGCCAGGACACAAGAACGAGTATGTCAAGAACTTGGCACTGTGGCCTGGTGAGTCACAGCGCCCGTCCCCGCAGAGCTCCAAGCTGCTGTCACCAGCTGCTGCCAGAAGTCCTTTCTGGTGCTCATCCCAGACCTACGAGAAATTTGGACTCCGTCCTGAGTTTTGATCTACTCCAGGTGCTACGTGTACAGTTATGTGCACACGGTTTATGTCTGATAACAATCAGAATGAAAAAAATAGTTGCAATTACAAAATATTGTGCACTCTCTTAATGGACATTAAGGAGAAACACCACCCACATGTAAGCTCTGCCTAGACACATAGAGCAACATAAACACTGACGTAGAGAACATGCTAACACAGGACCTTGGCTAAAAACTGAAAGTAACTTTTGAGAATTGTATTTGTGTTTTGTATTTTATTCAGGATGATATGCAAAAAATGAGGAACAGGTTGCAACATCATTCTGATTCCCACATAACGCAACGGATTTTGAAGACATTCAGCCCTAAACCTCTTGTCGGTGGATGCAAAAGGAACAGATTATGTTAAAAAATGTTGAGTTTGTGTAGCAAAGCTTTGCAGACATTAGCAGCATAAAATGAATGCAAGTAAATGAAACTACATTGAAATTATCATAATCGCTACGGAATCTTCCGTACTGCATATGAGCCATAATATTCAGAAATTCACCTTCCGCTTTCTCTACTTCTAAGCAACTTTTTTCTTCAATGCATAAGCCAAGAATTTTACAAAAATGCCATCTACAAATGCAGCACAATGCAGCACCTTTCCTTACAGTTCCATTATGGGTTTCGTGAAATTAGATGCTACAATTTCTGCAGCTGCATGCATTGTGTGCTAGCGAAAATGTAAGATGAACTTACAGGCTGCTTAGAATAATGCCAGTGTCTGTTCTTGGAACCATTTCCTTCTCATGCCAGGCATATTTTCTGTATGTATGTCCTTTGTTCGCTTTCTTATGCACAATAAAAATGCCTGAAAAATTTGAAATGCTTGCTTCATTCTGTTATTTGGTTTTAGTAATGATAAAGCTTTAGAAACTACTCTTGGACTGCTAGTCTTATGCGAGTGCTTGTGCACTGAGCATGCCTGCCTCAAATTAGCTACACCAAATTTTGAAAATTATGTTGGCATATAGATTTGTTGCACGAAAAGAAAGCAGGTTAGCAGTTTTATATACTAATCACGAGCCATAACAGCTTACAAATATTTTGCAGCCCAACATTCTGCCATTGGAGTGAATGGTTAAACAAAGGGCCAATATGACACTACTTCTAGCTGCTCCCGAGATATTGGGCCGTTGTTCAATATGTGGCTAGCTACATATTCAGGAAAGTTGAAACGAAATGCTTACTGCAGTGACAGCTGGAAAAAGATATGCCTTCTGGTAACTGAAGAATGTTTGATCACTGATGACTTGAACACCCATCAACCTCATCATTCTGAGAGTTCCAGCAGCACTTGAACCGGAGAAGAGTATTGCAGCCGACAAGTCGACATTGCCTTTGGGCTTCATTCCTACTAGTGGCTGGCTCGCCCACATGTGCTCATGTCCCCTTGGGCATTCAGTCTTAGCTGTGATGCGTGTCCCAGAACAGGAGAAGCTCACTGTGCAGGACGTAGAGAAGCAAGTGCGGCACATGTTCAGGAGTGTCAGCAGGTTGTCACGAGAGACAAGAAAGTAGTCTTTGTGTTGCGTACACCCCTCGTCCATATCACACCTGAAAAAGAAAATATGCCCCTTACTCAGCTTTTATACAGGCACTCTCGTACAAATTCACCCCCTTACTCAGTCAAAAGTTTGAGCTGAAAGTTAGCACTTTTCTCTTTTAGCAGCAATAATTACCCTTTATTGCCTTCATTATTTGAAGTGAATTAAATGCTGCACCTGTGCATCAAATAATCGTAAACACAGGATTGAAATTATCTGCAATTTGTGTGCACAAATGGAAGAGAGCTACCCCAATCTGTTACACCTTCTTTGTAATTGTGACTTTGTGACTGTTTGACTCAAATCACTGGAGCTTTTTTCACATCTGTAACTGTAATTAGTTACTGCAGGCCAAAGACTGACATAGACATCTGTAGGTCTTGCTTTTGTTACCACCCATCACATGCATACTTGGATCATTTATAACCTATCACACTGTTTCTCAATAAACAAGTAAACATCACTTTACTATAAACACATAAAGTGCACTAATAAATACTGCACCTTCATATCTGAACATTTATACACCAACATGCACAGTAGTATGCAATGTTTACTTACTCATCAAATGTCACCTCTGGGGTGCAAGTCAATTCTTCCGGCTCGTACGTTGTGTCATGCATGTCAGGGTATTGCAGTACTGGAGACACGTCAGGCGAGGGAATGTAGCTGATGTCCTTTGCTAGTGTACGTCTCCGGTGCTTGACTGGTTTCCTGACACAAGTGGTACGTCGTCTCTTGATTGGAGTTGATGTCTTTGGCGTAGGTATGTTCTGAACATTCACCTGAAGTGCCTTGCATTTCATTTCCTTCACAGTTGTATTCACCTGAACAGCTGGAAAGCAAAGAAACGCCATGCGAAGGTCTGAATAAAAGAGAACCAGGACAACAGCTTTAGAAAAAATGACACTGTGTCACATAGTTCCTGAAAAGTTGGGATAATGACAGCAATTCTGACTAAATTTGCATAGCACAAAGCACCAACAAACATGCTGAAGTAGACAAGGTTCTACTAGCCTGTCCAATATTTTTTGGTGGTGCTACCAAACAAGAGAAAATTTGCTACTTGTTCCCCCAGACTCCATCACATATAACATTAGTAGTTTTCTTTAAAAGCTAGGTAGCAGCTCGGGTGTACTTACCGACGCTCGTGCCCAGTGGTTTAGCCTGCACTCCTTTTGCATTCCCGACGCTGCGGAAACTGCTTGTTATCGCGGGGATCTGCATAAAATCTGTCTGCGTCTCCGCGTCTTTCGCACCAGAGGGAAGCGTCTGAAATGTGCCGAAAGTGCACTAAGCTGTGTGTTGCGTTTGATCTGCGTACAACTGCAACCACCGTGACAAACCCCGCACACATACCTCCGCGTTACTTTCGGTGAAAGTGCCAGCAGAGTTATTTTCAGTCATCGGGTCGGCAACGTTAGCCTGTAAATAAAAGCAGCTGGCTATGAGTAACGTGAAGGGCGGCGCACACTTGCTGATTTTTAGTAATGAAAGTTAAATAGCATGCAGCGTCAAGAAGAGGCACGACTCACAAAACTTACGTCCTGCAGCAACGGTGCTTGCTCTTCAAGGGGAAAAGGCGATATCGACGGAACAACGTTGCAACCCAGTCGCGCTTGGAAAGGCACTTCGATTGACTGTCTTGGGAGAGAATTGTGCTCGCAATCCGCGTTGCTTTCAATGGAGGTTCCAGTGGCGTCATTTTCCGTGATCAAGACCTCAACGTTAGCCTGTCAATAAAGGCAGCTGGCTATCAGTACCGTAAAGGGCTGCGCACACTTGCTGAGTTTTAGTAATAAAAGGAAAATAATATGCGCGTCAAAAAGAGGCTCTACTTACCATGATATTTTCGTCCTGCAGCAACGGTATTTGTTCTTCATGGGATGAAGGCAATATCGACGGAACAGCGTTGCGACGAAGTCGCATTTGAAAAGGCACGTCCATTGACAGCCTCAAAAGTGAATTGTGTTCGTAATCCTCAGGGCGGAAATGCATCGAGCACACATGCAGTCTGATTGGCACCTTTCCTACCCGCTGTAGCATGGGAAATACACTGAGCCAGCGAGAACGTAGAGGTTCGCCCCGCGGGATCGCATGGTAGTGCACGTTGGTGTCAGAGCTTTCGGTATCCTTGTTCAGACGACGCGGACCGTTTGGGCACCCCGCGACATCACATCGACCTGGCATTTCGCCGCTGGGAACTGGGAACTACAGCTGTCAAGAACTTTCGTGACACAGCACGGACAGCACAGCACGCCGCGAAATGGAAACTTTGCCATTCACCAAGCGAAAGTGCGAGCGCGGTCAGCGCGCCCGAGCGAAACCAGAACTTGTCGGCACTATTGTGGAGTGAGCGCGACGGCCGTAATATGCAGCAATAAAATAACTATGGCCTATCGCATGTTTTATTTGTTGCCAAAATTTATCTAATTTACTTTTCAAGTGTAACATGTAGCAGTAGTTCAACAGTTAAAATAGAGGCTCTGACGTCACTTTATGAGAGGTACCGCAACGCACGACAGGGGGCGTCCCTCCAATTTCCCAATTTCTTCGTTTTCTCGCTTAGAAATAATCTGTTCTCGCTAAGAATGGTGAACTTGTCATCACAAAAGCCTAAGCTTTCAGTCTAGCTCAACTTAATATTTCCCTTTAGTGTCCCTTTAAGGTCTGGCTTCTTTCCTATGTTGGACTAAATGTGTGCTTAAGAAAATATTTACTTCTTTATATTTTTAAAGGAATCTATTCCATATACAAATACATATAACCCCATGTACATATACAATAATATGCTACCTATAAGTTTGTGCTTTTATGTATAACACAAGTCAATGTTCACATAAATGCTACCATGTGTCTTTGAGCACGTTTAGCAGGATTAGTTAAAGTAGGCTATAACTGCTATGCAAATTACTATTTGCCCAGGTTGACTCAGTTTTAAAGGGGTCCTGAACCGCCCCTCAGCCTTGATGAAAAAACACAGTCTGCGGATAGCATGCGCTGCTGTAAACATCTCAGCCAAATTTTGCGGTCATGCGTAGCGCATGGAGCTCGCAAGTAAAGCACAAAGTCAGATTTCTCTCAAATGCCCTCCTTTCAACAGAAGCATGCTTTACTCTTTTCTAGATGCTTTATTTCGTAATATAACAGATTCCGACATGCGGCTGCCATTGGCTAATAGCTGACACAACCAAGACGGGTGTTTGGCTCAGTACGCGCCTTGCTATTGTTACTGCATATATTTATTGACGCAGTTTAATAAACAGGCTGAAGTAAGCGAAAATCTGCTCCACTCTTGCTGAATGCATTGAAGAGCTTTTTGTGGCAAAGTATTTCTCAAAAAGTCCAATTTAATTTCAAATGCATTTCTCGACTTCGATAGAAAGTGGTTCAGGGCCCCTTTAAGGCATAAATTCCAGGAACATGGAATTAGCAAACATTTTTGTTAACAGTTTAATTAAGCATTTTACAGTACATATTACAAAATTGAGGACATCAGCCCAATGCTGCTGTCGCGGAGTGTCAAGCCACGCACCACCAGTATCTCAAAGCATGTCCTCATTCACGAGAATTACCCAAAACTGGTTAGCCATGGATAACCACATTTGTCAACTTGTTTTTGTCTTGTTACAGTCCACCTTTTCTGGTTACAGTTGCTTAAGCAAAAAATTTAGAGATAATTTTTTTTGATTAACTGCTACCTGCATTAAGCTTGCACCTTAAGTCTGCTTGCACCATAACTATTGCAGGGTCGACTTGAGCAATAACCAGGCTGTGAAGCGGACAATAGGCAGGCTGCACTTCAGCGAAACAACATCCAACAACATGCGCAAGAAGGGAAAGCCAAACCCAGACCAGCGCTATTTCTACCTGGTGGTCAGCTTATGTGCCCACTGTGGTGATGCCGTCTACACCATCGCGGCACAGTCCTCTCAAAAAATCATTGTGCGAGTAAGTTCATTTTCACTGACAGCTGGTGTTGTGAACGACAGTGAATGCTTTTCCTTATTGTAGTTCTTACAACTATGTACAGCCAAGTTCGCAGTGTTTATGGTTTGATTTCTTTATGCATGTGTATTGCAGAAACTATTCCAGCCCAGACGGCATTAGTCCGAGTCAAATCCTTCTTGTGTTTAAGTTACCAATTTTTCTGCTTGTTGAAGCTTGTGCAATGATGGCTGGCAAAATATGTTGTCAACCGAACACATTGCAGGCCTCCAACCCGGGCCAGTTTGAAAGTGACATGGAGTTAACCTGGCAAAAAGGATCGACGCACGATGCCATCTACCATTTGGTAGGTGCTTTAAGCTTTCAGTTATGCAACAGTACATTTGCGGCCAGTCTCGTGTGAATATCTTGCCATGTCTGTAACACAGTAGAGGCAAAGAGCCTGGGTGCATGGCCTCATCCATTGTCAACTCAGAAAGCTATGCATGCTCTAATGTCTTCCCTAAAACCAACCAACAAACCTGAGAAGACACTTCGAGACACCTCATGTCTACTACTGTGCATGTGAACACTCTCTCTCTCTCTGTCTCTCTCTCTCATTTTGCCTTTCATGCTCTTACCCCTGTGTACGGTGGCCAACCGGACGCCTGTCTGGTTAACCGTCCTGCCTTTCTTTGCTCGTTTTCTCTCTCCCTCACACTGAAGTACTCAAGGTGAAACACCAACGTAAACAATGCTATGAACTAGCTGAATCACCGTGCAGAATTACTCAATTGTGAGTTTAACCTAGTGGAGGGAAGTCTGTACAGAGTCAAGCTACTATTTGGCATCTTTCCCATTACAGAGTGACTGCATGTATCAATGTTTGAATGTTCCCTCGTTGCAGGGCCCTGTTGGAATAAACACTGAAAGAACTGATGAGAAGCTGGTTGTTAATGGAAATATATTGCTGTCAGGCCATCTCATTCAGCCATCTGATGAACGAGCAAAATCAGATGTCGTTGAGGTAAGGTGTGTTTCCTGTGCTCTGGTTGTGTTCTCACATTTTGCTGCCATTATTTTGCCATAAGAGGCTACGCATACTGCATATATGATCATATTATGTCGCAGTGGATCAACACTAATTCTTGCTGTGTGAAACAACCAATTTACTTGCATTGTGCACTATACAAGGGGCCATCTCTAGATTAACAGTAGCAGACATGTGAGGAAATGGCATGTACTAGGTAAGTTCTTAGAGAACAGTTCATTCAAAAATAGACTGAGTCTGAGGATAAGCTGATACTTCATGGAGGTAATACAGTTGCTTGCGAATAACTTGCTGCATATTCATTGTGCTTGCATTATGTTATGCTGAGGTTTTATTTGTTTTTCTACAGTTGCTTTCAGGCATAAAGCAGGAGAGCAAGGCAGTGTGGAATATATCTTTTGAACATGTACCATCCTCATAAACTGAAACGTGAACACGAAATAACTGATCAGAACGCCTGTTCCACGTAATTACATGGAAGTGCACTAGTGCGACTTGTAATCACCCTGTAGGCAGTTTATTAGCATGAATTATACCCAAAGTGTATGTTTTGCAGTTGGAATTAAGTCATGCTTGCAGGTGGAGCTGGAAGTGGAACAACACATCAGAATAGTTTTGGAATCGTTCATGTTTGAATTTGTACTGATAGTACATGCCATCATCTCAACATAATCTACCACCTTTTTCCAGGTTGTCCTCCAGTATTATGTGAAAATTTTTCTTACACGAGATTCATGTTTATTTAATGTTTGCTTCCACATGTAAATACTAACACACAGTTGAGTGCAGTCGAAAAAAATTCAATTTGAGAGGTCTTCATTCTGCCTGGAGTTCATACTTCACTCAATGCAATATAGTATAACATTCCATTAAGTACATTGAAATTCTAGCCTTTCCTGGCTGGTTAACTGAATATTCAAGGTGCAAATCTGTAAACAGGAATGTCTGTAGTACCTCACAGACTTTAAACAGGGCATTGAAAGGGTGAGGGATAATGGGGGTGGGGTTACAGTTGTGAAAAAAATATACATCTATTACGAGACCATAGAACAACCTCTCTATAACAAGAACACGTGGGAAGGAGCAAGCTTCACACATTTACACTGCAAATAAGCACTTTTATCACAGTTAAGATACTATTAGACACAAAACAACTTTAATTACTCTAAAAACACAACATACTATATGATATAAAACAACGTACTATATTCGAAAATTATGTACTCTTAGACACATGCACAAACATACATTTATGTGTAGCAACACAAACAGTACAAATATGACTTAAAGAGGAGCCATAATCAGAAATGAAAACACTGTGATTAAAAAGCACATTTAAATTCTTGACAATGCATGGCAGTGCTGATGCATTCATTGTATTTGTCATGCCAGTGCTTCACACAACCCCATTTTGCTTCCAGCTTGACACCAGAGAACAGCTAAAAAATGTGGCAAACATGCGGATCTATCGCTACCGCTACATACCCGAGTATGTGGAGCATGCGGGCCTTAAAGAAGCGACGGACACCGGCGTGTTGGCACAAGAAGTTCAGCAGATTCTTCCTGATGCTGTGCACGATGGTGGTGATGTGCTGCTTGGCAACGGCGACTGTATCGAGGGCTTCCTGGTCGTCAACAAGGTTAGGCATTGTTGCTTGCCTCTGCTCTCTTGGATGCTACTGTCAAGATAAGCTATTATGCGCTTGCTCATGTAAAAGATAGCAGTTGTGCTCAGTTCAAAGCCAGTTGTAATGCTGACCCTCATAGTCAGAAATATGCCTTGGCTTAAAGGTTCTCCTCATGTTTGCTGAGCCGAGGGCACTCCAAACATTCAGCTGAAGTCTACTGCACATCAGCAACACAACTTTTTTGGTTGGCTGACGTGACCCATAGCTTGTGCTGCACTGTGCGAAGTTAGTTAGGTGGAGCATAGACGTTGTGCTAGCAAAAGATACACATGGATAAGTGGAAATAGAATGACAGGATATGCACCATTTGAAAGTCTTGTGCGTATCCTGATGTCATCTCTTTGCTGGTCTGTGTGTTTTTGCACCAGTGTAACATTTAATATTTAATTACCCTCCTGAGGGGGCATTTGGAGGTGTCGGAAAGCATTTTGTGCCTGTCCCCATCGTTTCTCAGTGTATGGTGAACCATAAATTAAATAATTAACAATCATGCTACTTTTGTCTACTAAGCAAGATAATTTTGCGCCATGTCAATTTTTCAAAGCACGATACATCACATATGTATTCCAGCAATCTCTATGAAAAATTTTTTTCCCTAAACCGGCAAGCACAATGCCTGTTGTGCCATTGCTAGTCTAGCTGCTTGTTGGCAGGATTGCAGGTGTTGCAGGGATTGCAAAAGAGGAGTCAGAAAGCTGCCAAAAGTAGCAAAAGAAGTTCCAACTTGATGTGAACGTTTATCAGAAAGCTGAAGTCACAGTCATGATGTAACAGAATGCAGTTTTCATAACAGCAGAATGGTCCTTGCTTTTGTTTTCGCAGTAGAGCAAAAATGCAGAGCCCAGTGACAATAATGACGTCCTATGGATATCCTATGGATATCCTATGGACATCCCCTTCCAGAACATGGATATCCTAGAGATGCATCAAATATGTTCTGTGAATGCCCTTCACATGATCATTTGGCTGCACTTTCTGTGTCCTGCAGCATCCCTTGCATGTCGGTGAGGGGCATCATGGGGACATGCTGCATATGTTTGATGAATATATACACCAGGGCCTTTTGTAGTGTTTGCCATACTGTCTATTACGGTCGTAGCGCACGCTGTGTGACAAATGCAACAGGCAGAGTGCCCACGCATCAAGAATGGATACATTGTGTGCACACATTACATGTTCATGCACGTGTGCAGAAGTGCAGCATACTCTTCATTCTTCTAGACCTTTCGTCAAGCACAAGTGACTTATTGAACTATAATTGAAGTTTTGGCAAAGTAAGTTGTGCGAAAACATTTGTAAAGTATGACGTTGACATGAGCTGTGGCCATGATAGCTTTGGGTTGCTGATCAAATATGTGAGAAAACATAATTCCCTTATGAGGAAACTCGGACAAAGCCTCAATTGGAGGACAAGTATTCTCGTGTATGTCAAAAAATGTTCATGTGAGATAGCCTTGAAACAGCCATGGTAGGATATCCAAAACTGGATGTCCGGCGGATGTTTTATTTGTTTTCAATATGGTGCATAGACATTGGGACATGACTCAGATGTCTTATGGACAAAGTGTTTTCACTGGGAACACATTAGATATCAGCAAGCCAGCATTAAACAGATAAAATATAGCTCGGATAATGAACACAAAAAGAAAATTGCGCAGAAACCACAGACAATAATCGTCAATGCAAGTGAATAGCTGACCGATTCTAGAAAGTAATTCGCTTTTAGAGGAATAATGCATTTGAAGGCATATACAGTTAAACCTAGATTTAACGAACTTCAGTATATAATGAAATTCCTGATATATATAACGAATTACATAACTTTTCATAATCTCTCGTCCATAGAACACCATATTTTAGAACCTCATTATAATGAAGTATGTTTGTGTGTGACTTCAGTAGAACAAAATTTCACTTTCACTGCATAGGAATGTCAAAACAATAAAAGGAAACTTCCGCAGATGGAGATGGTCAAATGATTTAATTATAAGCGGCTGCTTGCAAACGCACCTCTCCAAATGTGGGTGGCGCGACAAGAGCGACCGCCGAAGTGGAGCCGCATCATGTTTGGTATAAAGTCCAAGTGCAATAAGATCCTATCGTGCCCACACACTTTGTGCTTTAGGTGCGAGTAAAAGTGTGCAAGGGTGAGACAGGGAAGATGGTGATTTCACAAGTGCTGCTTGCCTGCATAAGCAAAGGGAAAGATGGGGAGGTGAGCGAGCTCACAGTAACGCGATCAAGCGTGCGCAAAGGGTGGTTGGGGTGGGAGGGGGTAAGTTGGTATGTGTCGCAATTTCTGGTGCACGTCTCGGCCATGGCTGTAAGGGTGGCTGAGTGCATACACAGCTGCGGATCCTGCTTCAGAGGTAATCTACCGCATGTGCAAAGAGTGGGCGTGCAGAGACAGCGTGGCATCATGTAAGCTGTCTTCCCGTGCGTTTACCATTGGAGGTTGCGCAATCTCGAGTTTTGGTGACCCGTTGGAATGAGAGGCAGACAAAGCATTCACTTCCTGCTGCCAGCGCTTTTCGTGATAGCGTCGTTCCAGTGTGGGCGACACTATAAGCCGCAGGGGAGGAGTGCACGCAAAAGCGTGGCTGGCTTCGCTTAATTCGTGCCACCGATGTGAAGATAACATCGACGTGGCATGCAACCGTATCATTTGCCACTGACTCCCAAATTGATCAAAATAAAATGTTTTTGATTCAAATTTACTTTTTTCAATTCCCTGCTAATTCAAAAAATTTTGCGACCCCTTTTTGTGTAAGAAAAGTCAATTGGCGACTGTACCTATTTGCATAAAACGTCGAATTTCAATGCAAAAAAATTTTGATGTAACGAAGCAAATTGCCGATTTTACCTGCTTTGTTATATCGAGGTTTAACTGTATTTTTTATAGTCTTGATGTTTATGTACTGTTTGTCGTTTCATTGCATAATTTCATAGATAACGGAGCTGCTAACCAGCACATTTATAATGGTAGTATAGATGGCTTTACATATAGGTGGACTTGCATATGCGTGTCATATCCAACAGTGCTGCTGCGGTAGGCAACTTTGGAAGGTGATGTTGATATTGTCAAAAATTCAAAATTTTATATTTACTTTGTTATAGCCAATAAGTCTGAATATCCATGTTTGTAATCTCAAGGTTTGACTGTATAAGGTTTTCGTCTTCTGGTGACAGCTGGATCCAATTTTTACAGGGCATCGCTGCTTTTACTGAGCTCTTTCCCACTTTGCCCCATTGTATACCAAGGATGATATATTTTCGTGTCTAGTGTCATGTATTATGGTATTTATTGCTTAAAACATACTAAACAGCAGTATGTAACTACTAGTTCTGCTTTTCTCTTGAAGTTGATTGGCAGATGCCCCAATAGCTCAGCAATCTTATCCTGTATGTTTTCTTTATTTCACAGGAGCGCATTTTCATGGAAAATGTTGGGGCTGTCAAAGAACTCTGCAAGGTGACCGACAGCCTTGGGACTCGAATTGATGAGCTGGAAAAGATGAACCGTGCACTCAACAAAATCAAACGGGTTGACAGTGTCAGGTCCTGTTCCAGCAGTAATAGCACAGTTGTCAGGTGAGTTTTAAAAGAAAAGACATTTGCGAATCCTCTCCCAAACTGTTTCAATCTGAAGCGTTGGATGTATTGTAAACTAGACAATGCACACACATACTTATCATTGTATTGTGACTGGAAAAAAATGTACAGAGAACAAAAGCTCTAAACTTATTTAGGGCTACAATACTGTTTCATCTTGTGATGTTTTGTTTAGACTGTATTGCAATATTTACACAAATATTTCTATAGTGTCTGAATCCTGAGCCTTAGGCTAGTTTGGCTTTAGTTCTTTAATTTACAAAATTATTCATCTTTATGCACATGGGGCCTGCATTAAACAGGCTTTTGAGAAAAAGTTCCTCATCAATTTTAATTATTCAGTCTGTTGTTCTCAAATAGCATTGAAAGGAGTACTGGCATTACATTTTCAGCTAGTCATTATTTTGCATTAAATAAAGATCCAAGCCCTCTAAACTTTAGAAAAAAAATACTGGAAAGCACCAGAACACCTAATTAATTTACTGTGATACTTGGTTTCGTGAAGCAGTTTCAGTATCGGTATCTAGGAGGTGGGTTTGTCATCTCATCTCAAGGCACTGTCTTGTTTCTTTGTTGTTATCACTGCAGCTGCCGCATACACATGCACAGCTTGATGAAATGACAGAAGCACTCCTGGTAATTTTTTTGTGTAAACACTACTATTATATCTAGCCTTAATATTACATGACATCAGCACATTTTGCTCTGTGTCACGACATCACAATAAGGCCGATGATGCCCGGTTCGGCATTTCAAGATTACCCTATCAATTGGAAGTGTTTCCCAATCTTGCTCAATGTAATTTTACGTGCAGGGAGCATGCGTTAGAGTTTGTACAATCACCAAATTATGTGTCAATACTTCTTTGACGGAATTATGCTTTGTTAGTGGTGTTATCGTATCATTCAATTACCTTTAAAACACTCTTTTGATCATTCTTTTCTGCGAACAGTCGCAGTTCCTTCCCCTCAAGGAGGAATGCATTGAGGGGCAAGAAGAAACAGGAAAGGCCTTTCTGCAGCAACAAGCTTGTTCAAGGGACCATAACCATTCTCATACTTGTCATGGCATTCTGGTGAGTGGCGAAACCCTGGTCGAGTCATGTTAAACTTTCCAATTATGACTTCTCCATGTTATTAAGAAAAGTCATCATGATCACACCTTCATATCTCCGAGCAATTAGGAATTCATGCTTTCCAGGAAATTGTTTAAGTATTTAATGCTATTCATCGAAAATTTATCGCTGTACAATTTCTACGTGCTCATGCACACAAGCTCTTGAGCAAATCGTAGTCTTTCATACTCAAGCAATACTTTGCAAATTTGTTGTTCAAACAGCATGTTCTCTTCATTGAATAGTTTGAGGAACTTTTGTGCAGGCAGAGGAATTTTTGGCAGTGTTCACGTAGAAAGATGTTTTGAGACAGTCTTGAAGCCATGAACAGTGATAGCCACACTGCAATATGCAGCGCTTAAATAGCATGTAAATGGCATATTTCACTCACTCAGGGTAGAGATAATGAGCTGAGCCACTGTACTACTCTTCTTTCTCACCATTTCCTAATGCAAATTAAACAACCTGCCCCTCTATATATGAAAATGACATTGTTATTGTCTTAAATTATCTTTGCTTCTTGCTCTCTCTACATGTTCCTCTGTTAACAAGATTATCCAATACACTCCTATTCGCAATCCTATTTATATACTCCTAACATCCCCGTAACAATATGATTAGGCTTTGTACAAAAATGAAACACCAAAAATAATGTTAAATGAAAATGGAGCCAGCTTAAATTACTTTATCATATATTAATAATAAAAAGAAATGAGAGCCCATTTCTAAGTAATGCGTGTGGGCACTTTTTAAAAACATTTTAATTGAATTGAATGCAATGTTTCAGCCAGCATTCCATTCTTCTCTAGCAAATGTATTCACAAATCGCATAGCTTGCAAGGTAACCAGGAATCTAATACCATGTGTCCTGTTAGCAATTATTAGTTACAGTTTGTGTTAGGTATTTGCATATGATAGTTTGTCTGTGTTTTATTACTGCTTTCCATTGTTTCTTGATGTTTATTTGGTGTGGAACACTCTTTGAGAGACTTACTAGTCAAGGAACCAAATTTTTCGTGTGGGTGAACAAAACTTTCTATTATAAAACAACCTTGTACGTAGCTTAAATACAAATAACTGTGGTAGCCTAGTCACGAGGCACTTAGCCTTGAATCATTTCATATTTTTCAGAATTTGTCATATCTACCATTCTTAATGTGTCCAAGAAGGTTCTTGAGGCCTTTGGATGTGGTTGAATGAATTGGTAAATCCTGTGCGAGGATAGGCTTGTCGTGTAACAAGTTCTCAAGTTGAGGCTAATCTTGTGTGTATATCTTAAGTGCATGCAGTATCTAATGTTAGCCTGTTGAAACCTTTGCCGTTATCATTCTGTGGCAGCATGTCAATCACATTCTTATTCTGTTGGCCTTTATGCCTGCCCTTGGCTATGTTTGAAGTCTTGAACAAATCTGTACTATTCAACATTTTCAGCCTGGCTGCCATGGCATCATTGTACATTCTCGAATGGCAGCGAAGGAATGATTTGGTAGCGAGTAGTTCAATCAATCGTCATGTGTAAGTACTCCAGTATTATGCATTACTTCTATAGCCAGGTATACGCTCAAAGTTAGCATGGTGGCAATGCAAAGTTACCAGCACAGTGCTTAGTTGCTGGTCTTCTTGCTATGCTCATAGACAAAATATGTTATAGTTTATTATGTTTATAGTACATTATATAAATATAACTGGCAAATCAGTTCTTCAGAAGCCCGTAAGCATAAGATGAGGGAAAGCTTATGAAAAGGAAAAAACTGTCATCCACCTGACTGTAGCACAAAGCTGCAAAGGCTACGATTGTAGCTTCATTTATTTATTTATACAATACTGCGGACAAGAAGTCCAAGCAGGGTGAGCAAAATACAAAAGATTATATATACAGAAGAACAAGGTGAAACAAGTGTGTAACACGTTTTTCACACAAATTGTTGGTCATAAGGTAGACAATTAACAAAATTTTAAGCTTGATTACAATAACTATATTTCATGCACGAAATGACAAGATTATTTACACAAATGGTATACAGCTCACGGGCGCTGGGAGGTATGCTTCAGTTAGTTTATTCCAATCATCTATTGTTTGTGGAAAAAAAGAATACCGAAAAGTGTCAGTTCTTGCGAAAATGGATGTTAGAGAATGAGGGTAGTGGTGTCGAGTGGGTCTGTTTATCAAGGGGGATATATATCTTGCGGTGTCTAAGGCTAGCCTATAATTAATTATGCTTGAAAGAAACTCTGGCCGACTTTTCTTTCTTCAAATTTGTAATAGTTCAATGCCATTATCGGTTAGTAATGCAGTGGGGGAGTCAGTAGCCTTAAATTTACTGTAAATAAATCGTACTGCTTTTCTTTGAATTCTTTCAAGGTTTTTAATGTTAATTTTTGTGTGAGGATCCCTACAGTCGGGTGGATTGCTACAGAGTGATAGTCGGGTGGATTACCAATTTTTCCCTTTCATAAACATATTATCCTACAAGGCAGTCATAAAATGCCCATAATTTTATATCTGAACAATAGAGACAGAGACTTCTTCAACATTTATGATTGCCTGTAGTTCAGATTATTCATGCTGTGACTATAGAGCACTGTGCCTGTTCACAGGCTCCCTACAATACAGTCTCGGATTTTTTTTAATGAACAGTCAACATCACGAGTAATACGTTAAAACATTTTAGTATTCTTTATTACTTTTTTAGTATTTTTTGGCTTCAACTGTAGTATTTTTCAAACCTTAATGTTAGCAGGTGTGCAATTGGTTCCTTATATGGTCACAGAGGTCTTGCTACAGCTTGATTGATACTACTGACGACACTCACGAGTGAAAGCTGCCTCAGTGATAGTAAAATGGGTGAATAATATTCACCAGTGACTTAAGCATACGAGCTTATAATAGGCATAGTGAGTCACTCGTTTCATTGCATTTTATTGGATATATTTGAAGTTATGTTGTGCAAAACAGCGAGAACCCTGAACTGTGCATTATATTTCAGTTGTGCTCACTAGTGACTCGACCATATCAGTTAGGTGAATTATGCAAATAAATGTTATTCATGAGTGTTTTGGTGGTATCGATGACAAGGTGTTCGATTAGAGGCTGCGGATATTGCAGTAGAACAGTGAATCGTATTCGCTAGCGACAGAAGCCTCCCGTCGAGGGCCTAGTGATTATCATCGAATCACTCGTTATTGTTTCGTTTGATAGCCATGACCAAATTGCATGTGTATCATTAATTCAACAAACTCATGCTGACGTTTCTTCTCAATCTATTCCGAGAATTGTCATCTGCTGTGTCGCTCAACAAAGTAGAAAATAAAAACTTCCAAAAGTTGTCGTTAGTCACGTAGCAGGATAGCTTCTGGTCTCTCACCTCGCTGTTTCATTTTCAAGGTATTAGCTCATAATGTGTTCACAAATTTTCAGAAGTCTTGAAATTTGAATATTCTTGAATTCCGTTATGCCTGGATTAAATTCATTGGTGTTTGGATTATTTTGGCTGGCATTTAGGTTAAATTGAGTGGTGCTTGGATTAAATTGAGTGGCGCGGGGATTAAACTCACTGCCACTTGGATTAAATTGACTGGCACTTGGATTAAATTGACTGGCGATTGGATTAAATTGAGCGGGAAAACCTGTAGACTGTTCAGTTGCCTATTTTATCTGTCTGTGAGCACAGTGGATCTAGCATTGATTTCCAAAAGCAATATGTACAAGAAAAGCCCATCTCCCTCATCTCCATAGTATAACAACAGTGGCCCACAGACATGTGCCTGCTGAACCTTAAAGACGCCGTGCAGCATTTTATTTAAAGCTCCACTGGTTTTTCTAGCACACGAGAGGCATAGTTGAAGAAACTGATGACGATTGGTGCAGGCTGGTGGAAGTTGCTGTCAAACTGATATCAAGCCAAGGATGACGATTCTCGTTACTTGTATCACTTGGTCTAATGAAACATGAGAAAAAAAATGCTAAAGCTAAAAGAGCCAAATTAAAGAACTACAAGTTCCCTGTTAAATGTGGCGTTTTGAACTACTTAATGCAGCTTTCCTCTCAATAGGAACCGTTAAGGCAGTGAGTGACTTTAACCATTACAAAACTAACTTTTAGGAGCCAAATACCATCAGTAAGCATATCAAGTGGCATTGAAAAACCTGTGAGAGACACTATGATCACTACCTGGACAATGAAATAATTAACTAGTTGTATAGTGAAACCTCATTAAGCCGTGGTTGGTCAGAGCTCGGAAAAGGTACATACTAAACGTTAGTGCTGCATAAGTGAAATAGCATGAGATCACCCACTTACCTGTCAAAAACGGAACTCAGAGAGAGTGCGATAAAAGGGGAAAAAGACATGCAGTATTTATTCACTTCGCTCAACAAAAGTGTTATTTTCGTTTGATGCCACGGCGACCTAGCAGTGACGACAGCAGCCACAAACTTACTGAGGCTGCGAGCCAGCTTTTCAGCCAGCCCCCTCTTCTCGGCAAACACTCGAATGGCAGATTCCTCGTTGTTGTTGCACATTCACCATGCACGCAGGCGGCAGCGCTGCAGAAGTCACGGGGAACCTTTTTTATTGCAGGGTGCTGTTCTCGTCGTGACAATTGCATTCATGAGGCTGATATAATGCGCAGCTTCTGCCACTGTCAGACCTGAATCGTCCGTGCTGTCGCTTTCCATGTCGTCCTCATCACTGTCGCTAGTCGACACGTTGGCAACAATAGAGGCAACGATGGCGAAAAGTCGAACCTCGTAGCCGACATCTCTTCGCGGTCACAGCAGCGCTGCCAAGAAACTTTTTCACATTCCAAATGCCATACACCGTAGTCAACAGTAGATCCCTGTCATGTGCCAGCGCTGACTTCTTCGTGTCGCGTTCGATAGCACGAATGTTGTCTGATTTTCCTTCTATGCTGAGCACCTGGCGTCTTTTTATCCGAGCTTCAGCATGACACGAGTACTTGTTTGCACGATGCCACAACGCTCTCTGGCACGGCACTGAGATGATGTTATGTCACTTCACACGCAAACGCACAGACCGCTTGAAGGCTGTTGTTCTGATCTCTGAGGCTTGTTGTTCTGCCGGGCCGCCCGGTAGAGACGACGCACCACCGTGTTTATGCGACGAAAAGTGGAAACACTACGGGTTAACTGATACGCAAACAATAAGCTGGTACTGTTTATGCGGATGCAAAACACATTGTGTTCAATGGCCGCTGAGTCGGGAATTTGACTTTACTACTTTTAAAACGAAACTACTTTTAAGCAGGTACAGTTTAATGAGGCTTCACTGTAGTTGTATAATCCACCCAATTGGTATGCTAAGCGCAATTCTCACTGGGATGAATTGACACAGCCACTCTGTGCACTGTTGCCATAACGTGGGTGACTGATTATACAAGTGGGGACTAGCGCTCGCTGCTGTATAGATCTTTTAGAATATTATAGGCTGTGGAGTTGACCATGCAGATTGTGTGCCATGTGTGGACAACATGACAAAAAGTCTTTAGTTTTAGCCAAATTGACTGTTACAGAGCCTACGCAGAGTTTAGACTCTAAAATTATGGTACATGCACTGGTCAACTATGCTCATATTTCTTGCATAAACTTTTAGAGTGCCTGTAAACAGTAGCAGCCAAGCGGAACAGGGTACAAAAGGACACAGCAACTCTGTCGACAATGCCACTAAGTACAAGGACCCAGCAGACTCAACCAAACTTCATGATGAAAATGGTAAGGCCATACTTGTGCAAAGATGCTCTCTTTAGATTCACATAAGGTTTAAAGTTTCGACAAGTTCTGACTTTTGCAGCAAGAGATCTCCAGCTCACAAAATTGGGCTTGGAATTAAAGAACTAAAAAAATCTGGTTGTTAACAGTAACGTGTGCTATGACAGCATCTACTTGACTTGTGCTTTTGTTAGCTAAAGAAAACAGTGATGCAGCCGAGAACAAGAGTGCCTCTGATTAATTCATGCTTTTGATTCATTTCTTAACAATTAACCTCTTTGGTTTGGAGAGACAGTGGTGCAATGTTGCCGATGACAGAAGAAAGGTTCGTGGTGTGTAAACAAAAGATGCTGCCATCTCTATTGCATGAGCTGTACATGAGAGTGCACTCATGCTTACAACAAAAGCATGTGAGATATGTGGCAACTTTGTTTCTGTCAGTTTTCTTTGTCATGACTTTGTTTTCTTTGTCATGTCAATTTGATGACGTGGCTCATGGAGCCAGGTCACCATACTGGAAATTTTGGGCGACATGTGTTGAGGCAGGGAGAGCACAGACCAGCTCACGAAGGCCTTGGCCAACAGCACTGGGAAGGCAGCGCTTGCATGTACAATCTTACTTTCTATAACCTGTCTACATTGTCCGATCCTTATCAGCCATATCTCCTTGCTCCTTGCATGCTGCCATGTTTCTTGTCATGAGCTCTAGGGACACCCCAGGTGAACAATTATAGGGACACCCCAGGTGAATCTCCACCATCGCTTTAATGTTCCGTATAAAGTACAACTACGATAACATCGCTGCTGCATGCCATATGCTGTAGGTGTGAGTGAAAGCTTGTGAGAGTGAGCCAAGAAGTATGGTGGCTTGATGTGGCGGTTTCTACTTGCGCTTGCCAGGGAGGAAGGCTGGGCGGTGCGCGCATCTCCTCTTGGTGTGCTTCTTCTCGTCGACTCCAGTTGCGGCAGCTGAGTGCAGCCACGCGTGCCCTATCTTGGAGGCAATCTGAACTAGGCTCGAAGGCTAGTCAACCAGATATGGCTTATTTTTTTATGTGCACTGTGATCTCTTGCACCTAGTTAACATTGAAGCGAGTGTCAACATGAAAGGGGATTCGCTTGCCACTGCTGCCACTCTTCATCGTGGTAGCACTCTGACAGCATGTGTCCATGGTCATAGAGTGAGGTGTGTTCATGTTTGTCTGTGCGTGCAATGTGTTTGTCATTTAGTTAGTAGTAGGTGAATGTTTACAGCAGTTTGTGCAGCAGTTAAAATGACTAACCTTACTTTGTATAGCTGTCTATTAATTTTCTGTCACAATCAGTGCTTCGCCTGTTGGGCGAAACAGTGACTTTTTCTCTTTGCTTCGGCTTGCTGATTCTGCAGCTTTGGCTTCCTCCTCATCTTCGTTCTGCAAGTGACGTCATCTTCTAGTATTTTTCTTTGTCACTCATCAGAGTATGTAAAGCACTCACTTTGTACTAGGATCGCATCCACAAGAACTGGCATTTGCTTCACACATGTCTATTTCTCTCATCAGAGCCCAAACTGCCACCCACCTCAAGACGGAAAGGAACAGACTCAAGCAATGCGGTGCCCATACCTTCCAATGCTGCTGGCTCAGCAACACGATGGACGCAGCCACCAACCACACCTACGCCTCCCTTGGCCACAACTTCTGTGCCCATCCTGCAGCCCAAGGTAAGGCCTGCCTGTTCTCCACATTTTTTGGAAGCAATGAAGAACTGCAATGTCTCACTGTGAATTTATAAAATTGCAGCTCTGTGCAAATCTTGAACACTGAAGGTTGAAGATAATGCTAAACAGCTGGAGTACATCTCATACATTTGAAAAGCTAAGCTTTTACATTAGGCATGCTTTGCCAATATTCGAAAGCATTGGAACAGTTTTGTGAGCCTGTGCTGCTTTCCTTTCTACCACATGAAATGAACACTGAATACAGACACTAAGTCAAACTAAAATGATATCTTAGCGCTCAGAGATGTTGAAATTCTTTAGTGAGACTGCAGCTTTGACAAGAAAACAAGGTAACCAGAGAACAGGGCTGGATCTATGATTGCAAAAAATATGGAATGAGGGCTGGTAAAATCGTATTTACTGCTTATAACTGGCAAGCTGTGCTCAACAGATAATGAAACAATACAGTAACATCTTGGTAAATGGAAACTGCTTATAGAGAATTGCCGCTTAAATGAAACAACAGCCTCTAAATTGGTAGGTTTTGTATTAAGGTAATGGAAAAAAAACTTGTGTTAATCCTGACCAAAACTTTCCCAACTCTGCAAATGGAACCGCAGAAGCAAGCTCTAAAACATTTTTTCAGAAAGAGGCAGGATATGAAGTATATATTTTGCGACACCTGTCTTCTACACAGAAATCTATTTTTAAAGAGCAGTGGCAGACTTGAGCTCACAAAAATTTGATATAATTTTGATGCACTTTATGTACAGAACTGGGCAGCCTTGCAGTGCTGCAATGCGTCTCATAGGCAACCAAAATAAGGACAACTGGAATTTCAGACACCATACAGTGCGTTGTTCGATTATTTCAACTCCCCCTGTACAACTGCACGTTATTAGGCCATTGACTGGAGAAGTAAGAGCTAAGTTTTTGTTTTTATAGGTTGACAGTGTGTAACTTGAAACCAAGCGAGTGACGCCTAGTCCATCCAGTAGCTGTCGACCGCATTATCATCACTCATCACGCTCCTTTTTTTTTATTCTCTTTCTCCAGTGCAGAGTAGCTGGCCAGAGGAATGTATACCTCAGGCCACCCTCTTTGCCTTTCGTATTGTTAAGCTTTTCTCTCTTTCCGCACATCTTCCTTAGTAAGCAGAACACCTGTTAACCAGAACACATTTCGCCATTCCCTTGAGATTCCGTTTAGCGAGATTCTACTGTATTTAAATAGCATTTGAGCATGCAAAAAAACGCAGCTTGGCAATTATTACTTAATTTTTCTTTAGTATACACCTTACTGATACGACATGCAGAAGTGTTGCGCCCTCTCTATGTTACCTTCTGACTCCTTGAAGCTGGGATTTGCAGGAGTGAATGGCATTCACTGGTACGTTGTGCTGATATGTGGATGACCATATCTTTGTTCATTTTCTCGAGCAACCTGTTGTCTCCAAAAGATTCGATGTCTGCAGTTGCAGTTTCCTTATTGACCAAGTTAATTTTTGGTGCGAAACCCACACAGGTATTTTCAGGACTGTAATCAATCACTGTAGTTAGATTTAATGGCATTGTTCAACTGGTCATATCAAAGTTCTCGAATTAAAAAATTCATTGCAGCCAATAATGATAATCAGGCTTCATTATTATTATTTCAGGCTGCTTATGCTTGCAGTAAACCTTAGCTGCTATGTTATGCTAGTTTGTGTCACAGCGCTATCGTTTATGTTGGTCAGATCAAGTTTCATAACATTGATAATGACACCGGGCTGCATGGAGATGAGCAAGTGGCACAATGATTACACATACTAGACAACTCCCAGAGATATTTCTACGTGAATTCTTTTGCCTTTATGGATCCTTTCAGAGGTAAATTTGGTCCTTTCATATATATCAGGCTTACTTACAAGGGACCACAAAAATATGCACTTTATAGGCAGAAGCTGAGTCTGGTAACATTTCGCCTTACTGATGCTAAGTATGTGTTGCTACCAAAACTGTCAGAAGAAATTTCTTCCGCATAACTTGATATCATTTTTGCTTCTACGCCTCTTTCATTCAACATGGTGGTTAAAATTTTCTGAATGTGAGCTGCAGAAACACTCCCAAAGAATTTGTTTTGAGTTATACAGGTATTAGAAAGTAAACATATTGGCATACATTCCTCTTGTATTCTTTTACAATCTTTATCATTTTGTTTACATTTTTAAATCTGCTTCCCATAGTGAAGTTCCATATCTTCAGTGACAGTAAGCTGGGTAATGTTTTGTGCACACTTCAATTAGTGAACTTAATTGAGGTGCAGTTCATCCAGATTCAGTCTTTCATCCATGTGAAAGGAAGGAGTAGCCATAAAAGGGTTACAACATTGAGAAGCTTGACAATACAGCTGTTTCTTGGCATATAGGCAGTTGCACAAATCAGGTAATTATTAGGAATGTGCGAATATTCAAAACTTTCAAATAACGAATCAAATGGTGTCCTATTTGATTCGGTCTTCGAATTAAATAGTCACTAAATGGTAAATGTAAATATTTTTCCAATACCTTTTGGATATTTCGAAACATCAACTGCACCTAAATAAACATACAATCGGAGCCAAAGTATGGTAAATTTTGATCCCGACGGCCATAGTATAGGCGTAGTAGAACAGGTTACATAGTAGAACAGGTTGCATAGTAGAACAGGTTACATCAATTAGGTGACCATACTTTACAGGCTGTACAGCAATAATTTGCACACTCTGAAGAGCCCTGTGCATTTGAACGAACTATTTGTTTGCTTCTAATGCTCCATTTGTGCTTTTAAAACAACACTTCATAACATACTATGCCACGACAGAAACTTAAGATTACTGGGATGTGAACATCGATTATATTATTTGTGATAATGGCTGTTCGTTATTCGAAAGCTATTTGAAAAGTGAACAGTATTCTATTCTATTCGATTCTGGCACTATTCGATTCATATTTGACTCGATCCCAATAACTACTATTCACACATTCCTAGAATTATGCATACAGGGAAGTCAACTCATGTACATTATGCTTATACTTTGGTTCATGCATATATCAAAACTTATTCACTGCAGCAAACAGTGCATTGCAATCACATGCAGTTAACTCTGCGCATATTGTATATTTTCACATGAAACATACCGGTGTGTTTGTATCACTAAAGACATTGCCATTAGCAGACAGTTAGAACCTGTAAAAAATGATCAAGAACAAATAGGGCGTCTCAGAAATTGTCTTATGTAGTTCATCTGGTCACATGTTGTCACCTTCATATCAGTGAATTGAAATTAACTGCCGCATGCACAAGGACATGAAAAATAAGAGAAAATGAAACATTTAATGAGAGACACATGCAGAGGTTGTTCCAAAGGTTGACTGACTTTTCATCTTGACCATATCTGCATCTGGAACATATCAGTGCACATTTGGTAGCAACTCATCAGGCTGACCACTGGACTTGCTGCAGGTGATTGGTACACCCCCAGAGTGCCTAGATGGCGTGCTGGCATCATGTACTGCCCACTGCTGTGTGGCTGCTATTCCTGAATCTCAAGACAGCAATGCTCAAAGGGTGGGGCCTGCAGTTGTTACTGCCACCGAGGCCTCCAAGTCGTCAGGTAATGAGAGATGCGATTACATTATGCTGAACTGTGCTTTCATTTGTAGTCCAGACACATCGTGCATGAACCGCGACCTGTTAGAAACTCTGTGAAGAGGTGCCCTTTGTAAAACCAAAAATAATTGTTTAGATGCATTTACAATGTGCCATTTCAAACATGCTAACTCTTTATATTGCTACAGAACAGTTCTTATTAACTGAGAGCAGGTCTATCACATTTGAAAAGACAATAAGGATGATGACTATGTAACATTGCATGAGCTGTTCTTTCTTGGCTATGTTACATGCATATGCGCTTGTAAACACACCTGTATATACGTAGTCATTCCCACGCCTCTTTCTACATAACATTTATGTGAATTTGCATAATCTGACCATTCATTAGCAGTAAATTTGCTAATGCACATTCACATAGACTAGCGAATGTGCACTGGAATGCCCCATAAGTACCATGTTTTATTTATCGTCCCATATTTCATGCTTTATTACGAGCTCAGTACTTGCCAGTAGTTTGCTGAATTAGTAAAATGCAAAATATGTGAGAACAATAAGAAAGATTGATGGACTTCATATTTAGTTAAGTAATGAACACATGAAGCTAACACACATTGCAATCAAAGGAAGGACAAGGGAAATGAACTTCTGTCTTAACAAAAGTGATAGGGAAGGGTTACATTTGTGTCTATCTTCATATGCTTAATGAAGAGTGAGGCATCTACGAGTAACAGGAAAGCAACTCATCACAGATGGAGCCAAAATTAACCCGTAACATCCTGTTGCATCACAAGACTCTTGGACACCTAGACATAAGACAGAATGCGCATCCTTGCAGCGTATGTCTGCCATGGACATCTATGCTTATCCGCTGCATCTTGCATGGCATACCTGACCACAGTAAGGAAAATATTAGCAGAAATGTGTCCTACATTTACTCACTTTGGGGATGGGTGTTTAAGGACAGGAGATATACAGACATCATGATACTTCTCCAGCTCAAGCTTCTGTCGCTAGGCTTCACACCCAAGCGAAGCTGCTTTTAGAGAAGTCATGGCTTATTGTTGTGATCATGAAGGGCTCTGAGACAGTGGTAGCTAAACCACAATGGAGAACGCTTACCACCGCACTTAGCCAGTAGTAAACATAAGGGAACTTCTCAGCATTGTCAAAATAACATACCAGTCACAGCATTGCATTAATGTTACACTCTGATTAAGCATTCACTACATGCCATACAACCCGGTTGGCCATACTGAGTAGATCATAGCATATGCCAAAATTATAGATTAAATTACCTTTCTTCACCTGAAAGTGCACATTCATATGACTCACCATGCTCAAAGCAGAGATAAAACAAATTGCATTTTAAAATTGGAGTAACAAAACTATAGAGGATGCCTCAAACACACACGTATTCCTTGCAGACAAGTCCAATAACAGTGTACCAGACTCACCGGACCTGTCGAAAGCAAAACAGCCACTGGATGACCAGCCCTTGCTGGACCACCTGGTTGACACTGGCAGTGGCCGGGTGTTTGTGGATGTGCAAGACAACAGTGCCCAGTGGGGCAAGCTGGGGGTGGTGCCCACTGCCCTCGTGCCACCCACACAGCCTTCACTCGAGCTGGGATCTCAGCCAACGGCTGTGGAAACAGACCACGTCCAGGATGCCGAGGTCAAGCGTGCCGAGCACACCGACAATGGTGCTGACAGCATCGACACCCTGGCTTCCTCTCACCGCCGCTCAAAGGCCATGAATGGCAGGAAAGGTCTGCAGTGTAACACCTTTTCTGTTAGTTCTGCATGCTGGTAATTTCCAGTCCTCTTTGCTTACCTCCTTGCTTTCGTTGGTAGTTAACCTTAAATTTCCTTTCATTGTGAGAGTGTTAGTGGGTTCTCTTCCACTGATAATTTTTTTGTGCCTGTGTCTGTGTGCCTGAGTGGCGAGTATGTTACTTAGATTATACCTAGAGAGAGTGACACTTGTTACATTTCATTAATCCACATATGTGTCACCCTCGGATGGTATTTTGCTTTGGAATGACGTTATATATCTTCTCTAATGGCATATCTATTCTGTCACCTCATGTATCTATCATTGTCAAATTCTAACATATGATCTCTAATTCACATCGCTGTCTTTGTCTCTTAACATTACATGTTATTATCTGGTTCATTGCTTTTTGAGCTGTCCTTAGCTTCATTTAAGGTTTCTTTGGTGTCCTCCAAGTGCTATATGTAATGTTTATTATTTAACATGAGAAGGTACTGAAATTTTCCAAGAGAAAATGCCTGATGCACATAGGAATCTGATACAGTACAACAACCTTGTGAGACCATTGTTGCGCTTCAGTGAACACCTCTGCTATGTTTTCCTGTGGCAATTACACAAAGAAATTAATGACAATGAAGTTAGTTTTGCATGCTGGTAATTTCCAGTCCTCTTTGCTTACCCCCTTGCTTTCATTGGTAGTTAACTTTAAATTTCCTTTCATTGTGAGAGTGTTAGTGGGTTCTCTTCCAGTCTTGAATCAAATCTATGGTCATACCTGCACTTCACTGCACACTCAACACATTTATTTACATTAGCAGCACCTGGATACAAGATGTTTATGTGTTTAGGCATCATCAGTACACATAACTAATTCCAAGATTCCTTCTAGCGTAGCTTCCATGCATAAATGTCATGACAGCATTTTGATTTTGCAGGTAATAGCTGAGGCTTCAGTGATGCGCACCCTGCGAGGTAGTCATAGTACATGGCAGGCTCACTGTCAGGGGAAATCATGGGATGCCACTTTGATGGCATCATCGTGCCACCACAAGGTTGTGGGCGAAGTTGCGGATAATACTTAAATCTTGGTGGTTGCAGTTCTGTTTTATGCCAGCTTTAACTTCTAACTAACAGTAGGCGACAGAGGACATCGCAGGCATTGGAAATGCCATGAGTGCAGTCCCGAAAACTTTTTGAAAACGATTTGCACTTACCCTCGGGATGTGCGCATGCATGGTACTTATTTCTGTCTGCACCATGTTGGTATCACAGAATGTACAAAGTGTGTCTGCATGCATGTGGGTGAAAGTTCTGTGACGAGTCTGCGGGGCTGTCAGGCTGCACTTGCCCGCCAAAGCCTCGGCTAGATTCCACATTCTCTTAAGCTAAGCTGTTATATTTGACAGACACTATAAGTGCAGCACACTGTTACTGGATAATAAATTTTTCAGTAAATGAATGCGTGGGGGACTCCAAACTTCCACTCAACAAAAGCGTCCTTCACGTCTGTCTATAAGCGTAAATGTGCTCTAGAGATTAGAGCACATGTTGTCAGCAAATATACTGAAATATATCAGGGGCCTTAAAACCACAATATTGCTTTGGCAAAAGCTCCCCTTGCAAAAGAAATTATAAAGCTGTACACTAGCCTTGTTAAAGCAATCTCTATTACAGTCGACTTCCGTTAGTTCAATATTGATGGGACTGATGAAACTGGTCTGATTACCCAGAAGGTCGAAGTAAACAAGAGTCAGAAAAAGCACCAAAACACACCGCCGGTTCATTTGGCAGTATTTGCCCCAATTATAACACATCCATGAATCAGACCGGCACCTACTCAATATGGGTTAAAAGTAGAAAACTCAAGTAAAATTGACAGAGCTCCTAAACATGTACAAATAGAATGTACAGCTTATCTTTTAGCAAGGAGGACGTAGTATGCGGCCAACTCTGTCAATGAGAAATGAATAGAACTAGCAAACCATGCTTTCCCAGAATATAAATTTATTTACTTTACATTTATCGTTACCACTATCAGATGGCACTTTATCGCTGTTTATGAAGAACCACTACATGTCAGCCTACGTACAGTTCATAGCACGTTTTTAGCACAGGATGATGGCATAAGCATCGACTAACCATTTCGCTAGCTTATCCTGCAACCCATCAAATTTTCCAGAACGCTAAAAATGCGTGATGCGTCTTGTTGCCGCTAGCTTCACATGTAAAATAACTTATCGTCGGAATTTCCTTTTGTAATTGGACAGAAAGTGGTGCGTCGTTATCGTCATGCTATGCGAGAACTCGTTCTCATTCATGGTCACCATCTCAATTGTGATAGGAATGGTGGTGATGCGGGATAGACTGGCTCTGATGCTGAACTGTTGCGAACATCGCAAATGCAGTTTTCAATATAACTAAAAATAAATTGTTGTTGGGCTAACTGGATGATATTAGATGAAGCCATTGCAACACAAATAAGGCATTTTTTTTTTTTTGGGGGGGGGGGGTGTTCTGTCTTCTCTTCTTTGTGTCTTGTCTTATTTTCACTGCAATGACTTCAACACGGTTTTGGTTTGAAACTGCACTGCCCAAGCAATCTTTGGAAGAATTCTCTTGAAAAAGTTATGCATGCGATAGAATCGGTTAAATACTGTAATAATTTATTATGAAAGGAAAAACTGACATCTACCCATATGTAGTATGAAGCTACAAAGGCAACCAACATGGGTTTCTTATAACAAAGCTTTGTAGTTGAAGAAAAATTCGTCCTGGTCTGGGATTCATACCCGGGACCCAGTGCCTTTCCGGGGCAGTCGCTCTACCATCTGAGCTAACCAAGAGGCTAAAAGACACAGCATGAGGGCGAATTAATCAACAAGTCGAAGCACAAGGACTCTACCAATTTTTCCTTTCATAAACCTTCCTCCACCTTGCGGAATCCCACAGAACTGATTTGCCATATTCATTGCCCTTGTGCTTCAAGCTGTTGACTAAATCACCCACGCACTGCAACCTGCTAGCCTCCTGGTAATCTCAAATGGTAGAGTGACCGCCCTGGAAAGGTGTTGGTCCCGGGTTTGAATGCCGGACCAGGACGAATTTTTCTTCAGCTATGAAGCTTTGTTTCTGACAAACCCATGTGGATTTTCTTTGTAGCTTCGTGCTACATACGAGTGGATGTCAATTTTTCCTTTCGTGAACCTTCCTCTGCCTTACAGGATTCCATAGAACTGATTTACCGTAATAATTTATTGTGAACTACCATTTTCGCCTTAAAATCTTCCTGTGGTAGGCTGAAAATAGGCATTTTCGACAAGCGATGTTGTGTGTTCGACATGCATTCACTGTGCCTTAACCTCACCAAGATGGACATTGCTGCTATTGGACTCACCGTTGCAGACCATTGGGGTCGGGGGCATGCATGATGACCAGCCAAGTTCGAATTATCCAGCCAAGGCTAATTTCAGGATCGAAATAACGAAAGTTTGGCTCAATAAGAATGTACGGGTGCAGGCCAAGGCCAAATTAACAAAAACAAGCAAATTAACCTGAGTTTAATTAATGGAATCGGACAGCAGAATTGATGCTTTCTAACAGTAAAATGTTCATAATCTTGACTTCAAGCTCATCTTCTGACCCAGGGACCTACACAGTCGTTCAGTCACTTCGACTACTTGAACTCAACGTGACACTCGGCCAGGAGTACTGCAATACGCTACAATGTATCCTGAGGTCTGGGCCTACATTCAGCTACCTGGTGCCACTGTCACGTTATATGCCTCTGCAGTATGTTACTCTTCAGTTCAGGTACGTTGGAGCTCTGTTATCCCATGTCACGTCGTACCAGTGCTTGCTATGCCAGAAAAGATACTACGATGTAGGAATGCTTATGTCGATGTCATTCACGTTGAGAAGCATGCTTATTTGGAAGAAGGAATGGGCGCCAATCTGCTGCACTCACTGACACACTGAAAGGTCACAGTGTTTTTACCAATATGGAGCAGCAGTTTCCCGCTCTCTAAACAGGCTTCAGGTGCTCATATGGTTTGCATGAAATTAGGAAAGTGATTACTGGTAGTAAATAGCTCCATACTTCAGCATAAAAATTTAAAAAGCAAATGCATTAGAAGAAGATTAATGACACAGGCAAAACCAAGTGAGAAAGAAAACTGTCTAGTAGCCACTGACAGCATGTGTATGTAGTTACGATGCAAATGCATAGTCTACGCGCACCATTGATTCAGTTATTATCATATGCAGCCTTACAGGTCCGCACAAAATGGCAAGCTGCAGCCCTCCGGAGAAGCAGATAGCTTGTCCAGCTCCTCTGCCAGGGCTGGATACACGACCGATGGCTTCATTTCTGCCTCAAGACAGAAACCACTGGGCAGAGGTGAGCTGGAGCTAGATGCCTGCACTAACTGGAACAAAGAAAAAGTGCAGAAGGCATCCAATTGAACCATAAGTGTTCCTAAAGTACCGAGACAAGCATAATTTCAAATAGCTTACGCTGTTTTGGCCTAAAAAGTTATCAAGATGTGCTAGGTCGTGTCTGTTGAGTGCAATACAGTCCTCCTTTGCTCATAAATGATTAAAGGGATCCAAATAGACATTGTCAAAATTCATGAATCGGAGCAAGCCAGTGCGGCAAGTTTAGGTTGGTGCAACCACCTGCTTTTTGTTTCTGCATCTTTTCAACTTGCCAAGCCTACTCCATGGTACGAGTGGCCACGTTTGTTTTTGCATAAACATGATTTACAGATACAGCTTGACATTCCTCTTTAGTGTATATTTAACAGCCATGCGGCTACCATCAGCATGATTTAACTATAATTGTAATTGTGACACATAACTGTGAGTATACTGTGAAAGTTTGTTTGCCATTGGTCTTTGCTGTAGATTGGCTGTTTGGCTGTGAAAGTTTGTTGGCCATTGGTCTTTGCTGTAGATTGACAGTTGGCTGTTAATTTATCATGATCAGTTATAGACTGTTTTGTCAATTCTAGGCATATGTAATATGTAATAGACATTTTGGAAATCGAAGTGCAAGGTAACTAGGTGAAGAAGCAAATAGGTAATGGAATGTTTTCATTGGCAAAGTTGTGCAAAATAACACCAAGGTAATGCTACTTAAAAATAAACAAGAAAAAAATATACCTTTTGCATGAGTGGAGTATCTTACTTCTTTTTTTGCACAAAGTCAACATGATTCCAAGTCATCAAGAAGTTATTTTAAGTTTTGTTCATTTAATGTTTATTAAGGGCATACTTCCTGTAAGTTGAATGTGAGGAAACCTCCAGAACTTCAGCACTTCACTTGTGCTTGCATCAATAGGAAACTAAGCGAAGGCCCCCAATCTGTCCAGTTTATCAGATACTCTTTCACCTTAAATGTTTGTCCCTTTTTAGCTGATTATCCACTGAATTATTGATTACAAGTTGATGAATGAAACTTTGTGTAACACAGTACAAGCGAGTGCACATATAACTTGCACTCGCACAGTATTAGCACTTAAAGCTCAAAGGTGCATAGCTCCAAGGTGCAACTCATTGCTGTAACAACCATGCACTCAAGTTGAACTGCATTTACATGCACCATTTATTTTCCTTCTATAGGAAGCTGTGCCATCTTGGAGAGTACCAATTGGACTTTTCCTGCAAAGCAGCTACAACTTCAGAATTCTCAAACAAGGGGAACACTTCGAACAGGTGAACGGATTTTGACTTTTCAGCTTCAACTGAAGAACCCTGGTTCCTTAGACAGTTCTGATCTTCAAATCTTTCATCACGAGTATGATACAATCGTGCTATTGTGGACATTATTCATTTAAATTTGTCATAATGCACTTGTATTCATTTAAGACTTTTACAGTCACAAGCATATTGTGGTGCGTAAAAGCACACAACAGTGGTGTTCTCAACTTCCTGTTGACAAACCATCTCAGGAGCAGCAAAAATTTGGCTTGTGCCAGTCAAACATTTCATAGTTCGTTAAGCACAAGTTAGCATCAGTTGCATACTATACAGCAAAACTTGCGTTTTAGGTGTTGCTATTTAACATGAACAAGAACTGTCCCACCTCTGATAATGTTGTTTACTTAATTACAATGCTCACTGTTTGAGAAAATACTGACTTTAATGTTAAACACCGTCTCGAGCTACTTTTGCATGCTCATTATGGTTGGTATGCTGACAACAAAGCATCTCATTAATGTAAATTGTTTTCTGTTCAAAGGTGTGTGTGGTCATTGTTCTTGCATTAATTAAGAGTGGTACAACTTGCCCCATGACTTGCTGTCACACTAGGCCAGTCAGGGTAGCTTGACCACAATGATCCCAACTCGAATTAGCAGACTTAAGTAATTAGCACGCTGGCTAGGATAGCAGGGGTTGCGCCTCAACTGGCCTCAGCTACCTCAACTTACAATAACAGTGCACGACGCCGATGCGGCCTAGCAAGCCGCTATTTAAATGTTCATTGCCAACAGTGATTGCATGAATGGCACGATTGGCCAAAGCTTCAAGAGACATGTAAATGTCACATATCTAGCTTTGCATTTGATAAAGGATAACCGCAAAATTATCTTGTCATGGCAAAACCTTGGCTTAAGGTAGATGATGGTTTGATAATTTATTCTGGGTAGTGGCGCAAAAAAAAAAGAAAGACAAGGATGAAGCAAATTTGGGAGGACGGTGGCTACAGTAGGGAGAGTTAATAGAATGCCATTACTGAATGGCGCAGCTTTTTTTTAGGCTTCCCTGCTGTGAACACAAAAAACAGCTAGCTGATCAGGTTTTAGTACATACAAAGAACCGTGCCAAAGTTGTCAGTTAACTAACTAGGAAGCTTACTCAAGTGCATTTAGCATATTTAGCAGAGTTTTCTTTAATGCATGGTTTACCGTCCTCAAACTACGGAGTAGGCTATGAGGGACGCATTAGTACTTGGGCTCCAGATTCATTTCTGCCATCTGGTGTTCTTCAATGTGAAACACTTACAGACTTGTTTCGGTTTGCAGCCCTGCAGCTTACCAAAGAGCAAGGCTGGCGAATTGTTCTGGGACTACAGCATCACATTCCACAGGCACTGCGAGAAGTGAAGCAGGAATCGCCACGCATGACTCGTTAATGCATGAGCAGCGCACCGAAGCACTGGTGCTCCTGCCGCGGAGAAGTGGAGCGAGTTGGTGCCCATCTCAAAATGGCGGACAAATCACGGCGCGAAGCCGCAACATGTGGAGTGCTAACCGCCAGGCCGAATGCAAACGGCCCCTCGACCACAACTTCATCGCCCCAAGTCAACAGGCCCACAACACGCACAGCCTGACAAGCTGTGTTCTCACTTGAACTCTTGAGTGCCGTCATTGTACATAAGACTTGAGTGACTGTGCTGGAAGGCTGCATTGTCCATACACATTCCGTCCAGACTAGCCACGCCACAGCTGACGAGGGTTTCACAATGCAAGTGACTGCAACTCCACCGCACTATAGCTCACAGCTCGGTGTCATTTTCGTTGGAATACTGTAAAAATATTGACTCACAAGCTCAATATATCACCTTCTTGATTTTACACTCAGTCCCGTGATTTGAAATAGTTCACAGACATCAAATTTTGTGAAATGGAGGGACCGGATGTGTGTTTAGTGCGAGCGGAAATTGTTCACAAGAGTGGTTTTTGGCAAAATGTAGGCCTTGTAGAAGGTGATGGATGCTACGAGGCATGGAAAATTCCAATGGACTGCTATGAGTAGCAAGTCTCACAGAAGGTAGGCCTTCATGAAAATTATGTCCTCCTGACATGCTGCAAGGGTAGGAAACAACTAGGCAAAAAAGTTGGAAAGAACCCTGCCACCTGTTACAACAGGGTGCACTGTTTAGTCTGTTTGCATTAATGTAATGCAGCAGCATACATAAAGCAGCAGACCTTACGAGGCCTGATAAATTTTGTAAAAATTAAAATTGATGCAATAACTCTGACATGGCCTGATGCTGCACACTGCAACTCTAGCCAAGGCCTTAGAAAAGCAAAAAAAAAAGAAAACAATTTGTGCAATGGCTTTTAGAGCAGCCGTCTGTGAGGAGTTTGCTCATTCTGTTCATCTCCATTTGCTCATTGTCACTGTCCACGTGTGGTGCCACTTAAAAGTGAAGTTTTGCACCCATAAACTTCACCTTGGTGCCATCATTGCATTGTGCTTCATTTTTTTCAAATATTGTAACCACATAGAATATGGAATTCGTAACATTTCTTTCTTTTAGCTTTCACAAAAATGTGCTGTAGTACTTTTCATGATGTTTCGCCCATGGCAAGTTTCAACAACTTGTTCTCTAAAAGCCTTTCCTAAATTGTTCAGTACACATGACATCTGTCAACTGGGGGTTTCAAGCAGCAGGGAATGATTTCTTTGGTATAACACAGTGGTTGTCAGTGCTAAGCAGCTAGAAAAGGTTCATTCATATCATGGAAGCTTCAGGTGTCAAATGCAGACACGATGGTAAACAGGTGCCTCTGGCTTGCAGAAACAGCATATTGGTAAATGATAGGGCCCCGAGACAAGGTCATGTTCATAGCAAAGGTTCATGTATTTCTTGTGATATATACAGTTCTCATCCAAGTTTAAGCTAATACCACCCATAATAACTACATATTTATTAAACCTACATATCTTGCGAAAAATTTCGACTACGGAAGTGCAGAAATCACAGATCTTAAACATGCAATGATTTGAAACACCCGCTTTCGTTTTCCCTTATTTTGGCAAGTGTTTTGTTTCCTCTTGCTTGACTATTAGTAACGATTCTGTTACGTTTTAACTGCCACAATCAAAATATTTTACATCTGCCTAAACTGATGCACAGTAATGCACCTCTAGATTTAGCTCTAATCTATGCGTCTAGTCAAAGGAAGTATAAACAACAGAATTAACTCAAGCTAGAGCTACAGATTATCCTTAGAGAATAGCATGCATGCAACTTTCAATGCAAACAGGGCTACATTGAGCAAGAAAACTGAGTTGAAGTCAAGTATGGATGTCAACCAAACCATTTTTCATTGTTGCAGCCTATGATGCTATACGGAAATGCATAGCAGTTGCTACGGCTGATGTGTTTGGATAAGGTGCCTTTGCTCTTGACATACTCCAAACAGTGCAAAAGACACAGGTGAAAGGAAAGACTACATACACAAGTGCCAAGTGGCAGCTAAAAGTTTTTTGCTGCACTCAGCACAATAAAGTTGAACACAGGTATAGTTGTCAGGTGCAGTAGGCCACAAAAGTTTGCAGGGCACAGGATTTACGGGAAAGCTGAATTCCCACAGAGCCTGCCCACATAACCTCAATTTCAAAGTTTCAGTGGGTAGTAGCCTTTGCATCATGCATAGTGATCAATTAAACTGGAAGCACCACGCCTTAACAAAGCAGAAATTGAGATTCATCATGGAGCCTACGTCTAGTATAGACTTTCATGGTTGACTGTACAAGAAAGCAGTCATCATGGTCAGGATGCACAGCCAGGAAAGGTGGGATCGCGAGATGGTGAGTTCGTTGCCATCCCATCACTTAGAGCATCTTGCTTGTGTATGTTATGCTGCCTTACTGGTGTTGGCAATAACAATGGTTGCTTCTTTCTTTCATGCCTTTCTTAGTACCTATAGTTATCTGTCCAAGTTGGCACTTGTGTCACCCACCTTTTTTTCTGTTTGTTACGCTGTTCACTATAGAACTAGACCAAGTCAACACCTCGCCGACCTTGGTTTTTGCGAACTCATGTCTAGTTCTCCCTCCATCTATATGGTCCTGTTATGTGGCTCACATAAATCTTGTCAAGCTGCTCATCCTGAGAAGGTAGTTTAAGGTGCTGCCTTTCTTTTTTTTTGCCTGCAGCTACCACTGGGTTTCTGGCATAACGTCATGCTTGATATCACCATTCTTATTAAATGGAACAAATTAAAAAATTACTCTATTGCACAATTCTCAGCAAAGAAGGCAGATTTTTGTGAGGTTATCTACCGATGTGCCCATTGCAAGGTCCCTCCATTGCAAGTCGCCTAAAGAGGAGCCACGCGCTCTTGCATGTCCAGGCATGGAAGAAGTGCATATGAAACAAAGTTGCTCTTACCTTGTACAGGACCCTGGCAGTGCGAGCTTTGTGCAGGAATTTATATTGAAGCATATATGGCACTTCTGCTGACAGATAACTTGGCATGCCTCCCAAGCCTAAGTTGAGTGCCATGAATCTTGATCTGTACACTTTTCCTTTTTGACAATTACTTGCGGTGTTGAGGCGCTCAATACTAAATGAAAAGAATATAGCTGTTCCCACAATAGTGAAAATTCTCCATTTCTCTATACTTTATATTTGTAAAAATAATAATAATAATAATAATAGTGCCCAGTGATTCCATGAGCAATCATTATGCAAGTGGCTGCAGAATTCCGCTTACAAGAAGTAGTGAAAAGTTTCTTTGGTGTAACAACATGTCGTTAAAACAAGTATAAAGGTCAATGGGCATTCCCAAGCCAATAGCTCAAGGCGACACTTTCCAGTTGCACCTATTGGTGTTTCACCAGATGATATGGCAGCATATTTGTACATTATAGTTCAGAGCTCACTTAAGTTTTCTTAACACAGGTAGTAATGCTAGCACTTGTATAAAAGAACTTTTGACTGCATTTCATTTTTTTCCACGTGAATGAAGTGATTTAGAAAGTCTGGAACCCATCATCTTTTCTTTACCAAACACTGGAGTATGCTTCACTTTCTCCCATCTTAAGGCAACCTTTATATCAGCACCCCCAACTACCATGTTCTTCCTAAGGCAGTTTCATGCCTGGCCTATGTTAACACTTTCAGCTCTCGCTGCTTTCAAAAGCAATGCAATAGCCTGGGGACTCTTGAGGCGCCCATGGCTAGTCTTCAATCCAATGCAGACTTCTCGGCTTGATACAGTCTTATGCTTTCTTGTAAGTGTTACATCCCGAGGATGCATTGACAGTTTGAGCACAGAGTTCGCCCTTACTTCGTGAACTCGCAGGGCTCTTTAATTTAGTCTAGATATAATTCAGTGTACCTCAATCACAGCCACTAGTTTACAGCACGACAGCCACTGTTTAGCAAAGCAACCTAAAATACTGGTGGCTAAAACCTCTTTCTATACATCAAGCCCCTTTACTAGTGACCGCTCAAGATACCGGCCCTTATTGTTGCCTGCACTAATTTTTATGCCATGCAAAACACACATGAGCCTGCAGCACCAACAAGCTTTGATGTGTCGAAAGGTTGCTTGCATCGCCATAAAAAGTAGAGGGCCAATTACTCAAGCAATGACGAAAGTAATATGAAGCTATGCAACTATTGCAAGTGTGCTTATTAGAGCAGTAGAAGAGTGTTATAAAGGTCTTATATTTAGTTTTTTTTTTTTTTTAAGAGAGCTGCAGTTCACCAACTCGTGAAACTCTCTGCTAGATGTGGCATATGGCTATGATCTCCCCATTTTTGCTCCATGGTCTTTGTGGTAGACCTGGCGCTTCTCTTGACCAGAGGTTGTGTGTGTGCCATTGCAGAAATCATTGATGCACATTCATTTTTGTTCACAGTACTATATAATCATAGTGCAATATGACACGCTATGTGCAACTTATTTTTTTCTGAGGGGGTCTTGAGGCATGCATGCAAAGTTTATATGGACACTGTATGCTTAAACAGCATTTGGTTGGTGGCATCAGATAAGTCCATTGCTAGTGTAAATGAGAGAGAGAGAAAAAGTATGTGTACTCCGCATTCACTACGAGCTCCTGCCCTTTCTATTCCGAAATGGGCATTTTTTAACACAGCTTGCACACTGCAATTCCGGCAGTCCCAAACTGGGTCTTTCAGTCCATGACCATACTGCACTGGCTAAATATACTGTGTTAACTGTCTAGTGCCTCAAGAGTTAATGGTGCCAAAAGGCCAAGCTTAAAGGAACTAACAACCAACAAAGACGCACTAGGAGGTTATGGTGGTAATGACAAGATTGTGCTTCATGTTGTGCTTTATGTTGACAGAAGAATATATACTACATACAGTGAGTGATATTGGTGACAATCAAGAATGTTAATATTAAACCAGTGAAGAATACCAGATGAAGCAACACTGCTACAAAACACTAGTGCTACAGAGCCTCTCCACATGATTACAAATCATTATGCGTAACTTTGCTGTTAAGAGCAGTGCGATTTTTGCTTGAAATGTTCTGTCGGATTTCATTCGCATTTGTGCTCTTTCCAATGCATACTATGACGTAAAACGCTCATGCTAATAGAGAGTTTTAGTGTAGTGTAAGTGGCACCATGCTGTACGCAACAAAATAGTGGGGTCAAACTGTGCTCGCGCCAGACGCTACGGCAACTTTGCATGCCTCCACTGTTTTTGGGATTTAGCACGAGACACTAATGCTTGCATGACGGTTTAGCATGGAAAACATGGCAGTGCCTTCGAGGAGAGAGTCACCTGCTTCAGATCTGTCAAGTCGTCGTCCTGTGCTGTTTGGTCTATTCATTCCCTATAGATGCTAGTGTTTGTCTTAGATTTGTGTCATGATTGTTCAACAGCAAAATATTAGTGACAATAGGGCGCTGGTTCCTAAATCCGTCAATTTTTCAGGGCTTTAAGCTTAACAAGAGTAGCTGTGCTATGCACAGTCTACCGACTCTTTAATGGTACCGTGCAAGCGTTGACTGACCAGTCGGTCAGCACCTTCTAACAGCGCGAAGCGACGAGATCACCAAGAGTAGCGCATGCGCACCAAGTTCCCTGGAAGTGCAAGTTTCATCTGCTAGGCTCTTTCCACCAGCACAACACAGCCCTTGCGACGATTAACTCTGTGCAAGCTCTTATGGGAGATAAGAGATAACGCCTTCCATTGAACTTGGTGCACGTGTGCAACTCTTGATGTTGCTTCGCGCAGTAAGAAGGCACTGAGCGGCTGGGCATTGACTGCTGGCGTGGACTGTTAAAGAATTGGATGACTGTACACGGCCTCCGAGACTTGGCAGCGAGAGCAGCAAGTCGCATAAACAGCCTGATCTCAAAGGCCACAGATTACAAATGCATATTGTTTGTAGTACATATGGCGCCACAAGCTAAATAATCATAATTTGCAGAAAAGCAAAGAGCCACCATGGTCGCTAAGCTCATAATATAGATACATCATTGGATTAGACAGCCATATTATGTATATTATGTTTACTTGTGCTCTGTAAACTTTTATATCTAGATGGCGTCACGGCTGTTTGGGTTCACATTACATTCGGTTTCGCTTTTGTAAAAGATTAGTTTGTGCAGCGCTCTGAAATGTACAATAGCAATAACATTGCGTCGCTTGCTAACGCTAACATATTACGCTATACTAAATCTCTCTAATAAGTTCCACTGTTTTTTCATCAGTAATTGGAACATACTGCCATTCATTATATAAAAACCCGCACAACTGCTTCTGCACAAGACGCAAATATTGTTCTGCATACACAGTGGAGGACAAGAGTATGGCATAAATATGAACATATAAAATTAAAATTTTCTGCAACAATTCAGCAGAAGTGCTGCAGTATTGGGCACTGGGTAACATAAGCCTTCTGTCGTGCTAAACAAATACAAGCTAAAAAGTCTGCTGTTGGTCATTTCCCTAAGCGCCCTTTGCTATTGAAATGCACTCTTTGGCCAACAGCTGCCAGTAAAATATGCTGTTCTGCATAAATTTAAACGGGGAACATGACTATGCCAAGAATTTGTGTGGGCCAAACTAAATTGGCTTACAGCAGCATTAAGTATTGGCATCTGACACCAACTCAGAAGAATGGCACTTAAAAACAAGAACAGAACTGGAGTTCTCACCTGCAAACATTAACCTTACCCGCACAACCTAGATGCTATAGTACAAGCTCAACTGCCCCCTTTAACATTCCTCGAGTGTACTAGTAGCCAAGCTCAAGAGAAATTTCTTCAGCTGTACAGCCTGCATTCGAGAAGATGCACCATGCAAAGGACAGTACTGACAAGTGTTTAAATAAATGCCTAACCATCACAAGAAACGCCAGTACAATTCAGCCAACTTTATTGCGGACTGAAAATAAGAACATTTGTGTCTAATTCGGTGAACAGCAGGAGCACTGAGATTAAAGATGTTGTGTACATATTGTTTCGAAGTGTGCTTCCTTGAATTTCCAGAAGTTGAACATCAAATCAAACACATCTCCAGTTTAAAAAGAAAAACGATGCACACACAGTGTTGTAATTGGCACTGTCAGAAATAAAACTTTGAAGGCATAAAAACAAGACACATTTTCCTGAGGGACGAATAGTCTTGACATTTTACACACAATCACAAGAATGTAGAGGGTAAAGGGATGAAAAGCAAGCTCTAGAATTGTTTGTTCATTTTTATCTGACACACTTAATGAAACACCCTTTTATGTACAGAAAACTGTGTGGATAATGGTGCACAGACACAACTTAAGTAGCACACTCGACATGGCAATCACAATATTTTACTCACGATAAGTCTCTACAGGCTTTTATACAAACAAGCTTTCTCTGCTTCAAAACAAAAACACCTATATTCTACAACACAAGGTATGACTTCTCTTGGCTGCTTGAAACTCTGCAGCAATAACGAAAAAGAAAGAAAGGGGAGGAAAAAAGTAAAAGCAGCCAGGTAGGAAGCATTTAGCTGAAGTCCCTGTCCGGCAGGGCCAGTGGTGCCACTAGGGTCCACAAGTAGAGTGCAGAGCATATCCAGCTCGACACCATCTTGATCCACATGGAGGCAGTGTTCTCAATCAGGTTCTTGGGATCGTCACTTGGCCTGGAACACGTTCACAACAGCCACAGTCAGCACCAGCACAGCCTGGAAACACTTGAAACTTTGTGTTTGTCAACATATGAAACTTTGATGTCTTACATTCATATTCAAAAGCGAGGATGCAGATGATTACACTCGCCGACTAATTTTTTGGACTCCAAAAATTCGGACATGCTCGATTATTCGGTCTGCTTTGCGGCACCGCCATTTTCCCCATAGACCATCATGTATAACAAGTGCCAAAAGTTCGGACACCTTGCAACGACTCTGACCGCTGCATGGTTCGACTTGCTAAATGCCCTTTTTATATTGAACGAAGCCTCCTTGCTGCCCCAGGAAGTGGCGCTACTGCAGATCCCCGCTCATCATCATCATTTCTGCCTGGTTCGTGGCTACAGCAGTTCCGGGCTCAGCTTAGTAAGCCATATGTCAAGACAATCCAGCAGCTGATTTGTTTTTTCGTGCACGACGCTGCGAGTAGGCCACGTTTTTCGTTTGTGCAACTGGTGTCGGCATGACGGCGTGGTGGTGTTTGCTTTGTGTGCTGTCGAGGTTGCGGGGATCCAACGCAGCATTCGGAAACACCGCGTCAAGTGTCTAATGGCGCCGACAGTGTCCGCGCAGACAACGCTGTGGAATGCCGGCAAGCGGGTGCCGGGAAGCCTAGGATTTGTCGCCTACCGATGTGCTCCCTACTGACGCCGAAAACGTTCTGCCGAGACCTGCGCAGTGGTTGCATTGCGATTCCGGGCACCGTCTCATTTGAGTTTCACAGGTGCTGACACTGCTGTACCGACATGCGCAGAACTCGACGACAGCAAGATCATTCGTCAGGTTTCGGCTGCACCGCTGGACGATGAGTCGGAAGATGGCGTACCATGTGCTACGCTGTCGTTGCATGCAGAGTGTGTACAAGCAGTGACTGTGCTTTCAGCCGCCTATAGTGACTGCATGACTCTCTCAGAGATTCAGGCTTATCTCAATGCGTGTAAGCAGAACAGCGTGCAATGCCGAATTTACGATTTCTTCAAGCCTACTGCCGAGCCAGAGTAAGCGCATGGAAATCAAGGATTTTTTTAAAATTATTAATCTGCTTTTTCGGACACCTGTTTATTCGTACATTTCCGCAGTCCCCGTGAGGTCCGAATAAACTGTTGGCGACTGTAAATACAAGTGCCACCTTTGCCAACAAGAAAAACCACAAATCATCCAATGTTGTTATTCTTGTTTCGGTTATGTTCGAGTTAAAAATTATGCAGGGAGCATCAGAGATTAGTGTTAAAGTGTGAGAAGCTCCTCACTGTTCGAATGTCTTGGCTGCCTCTTGCCAAACACCGAGGTTCCTGTCTTTTGGACAAACAACTTCATGCGCCGCATTGCTATTCACTGAGCAGCACTTCACTGAGAAGGTGGCTCCAATTGGAGCCATCTGTGTAGTGTTACACAATGCAACAACCCAGAGCGCTGGGAAAACACATGCCACAGAAGTGCATCCCTTCTGCTGCGACTGGACAGAGGTATGATATCATTGGTGATGCAACCAATGAATAACTGCTGTACCCCACACCTATCATCCTCCACTTGACTATGCACCCCCCCCCCACCCACGACTCTAACATTCTCTACTCTGCACAGTCCAACCACCACAGTATCAAAACCGACCTTATTCCGCAACGAAAGCTCCACTTAAAAGAAAACCTGTTTCTCCTTTTAAGGCACTTCAATTACAGCGTGCTTCTCCGTTTCATATCTGCTAGCCTCATTGGCAGCTGAATTCACCTAATCCCATCTTAAGTTCTCCCTACAAGAGGCCAGAAAACTCACTCACGAGTAGACTAACTCTGACTGACTCGAAAGTCCAAGTGAACCTGGCTGAGTAGAATTTTGGTGAGTCGAAGTCCAAGTGGGGCCCTAACCAAAAAATATATTTTGTCAATGACTCTTGAGAGTGTACTGTTCTTTTGCCAACCAATGCTCACTACTATGGCGTAAATTGTGTTTCAGTGTCAAAAAGTGAAGACAATGGAGAGAGCAAGGCAAGGCACTCACTGGAACCAGTTGGTCAGGGTCATCATGACATAAAGTGAAGCCAGTGCAAACATGAAGTGGAAGAACGACCAGCTGTATGCCACCCCATCATCCTCATTGTCCCACACCTTGGCCTCTGCATCTCCTCCAGCACTGGAATCTGCAACAGGAGTAGTGTGGGCAACAACAATATGCTTGTCACGCAAGAGCAGGGGATGGAGCAAGATTTACATGAGTTCAGAGGTTCCTGCGTCAGCCCAAGCTCCACAAGAAGAAGTGCACATGATACAGCTCATGCTTTTCATCTTGGCTGCTAACTCACAGACATGACTAGCAATGCCGCAACAGCGAAATTTGCATAGTAGTATGTAACCATCCTTTCTACATTGCTTTACTTTGTTTCCCTCCATGCTCTTCCATTCCTTACAGCGGGCTCCTCTTTGCTGGCCTTCATCCCCACAAACACAACACTGAGGACATGGTTATGGTAACATCAGCTAATGGGTCTCTTTACTTCACCATATAGTCTTCTTTTCTCTCTCTCTCTTGTGTGTGTGTGTGTGTGTGTGTGTGTGTGTGTGTGTGTGGGCGCGCGCGCGTGCGTGTGTGTGTGTGTGCATGCGCACGCGCACACACGGGCACACACACACACACACACACATTATCGCACGCACGCGCAATAATTTTGTTTCAAGTTAAAGCATTTGTTTTGATAATTTCATGTTTATTTTGAACAGTATGATTATTTTCAAATACACGAGTTAGCTACAAATACTGGACCTATTTTTGGGTGAGTTACTGTAGCTGCCACTTAATGCCACAGCTGGAATCTGTTTGCCATAGAAATGCCCCCCTGCATATAGTTCATGGGCACACTGAAGTGCTTGTTGTCAAATGCAAGTTCCAGTCACTTTTCATTTTTTTGCTTATTTTCAAGTAAGTCTGCCCTGCCCAGTTGAATGAACTAGCAAATAGTGTTTTTCTTAATAAATAAATTACATGTGGGTGAATACAAAAATTTTTTAGTATGAATAGTAAACATAAAAAAATGGTAGGCAACCCTAATCTTTGACTTGGGCGTCTCTTAGTGACACTCGTGCCTCGGTGTTGGCGTTCCTTAGGTTAAGGGAGCAAATATCTTTCCCCTGGCATGAAAGGCAAGCAAGTAGTGAGGGAGGGCGAGGAGGAAGTGCAGCACGCGCCACCTGGTGGAACGTAACCCCCTAGTGAGCGACGCAGAAAGCGCTCCTTACACGCCCTCTCCAGTGCTGACCTCAGAGTATGCAAAGAGCACGCAAGCAGGGAGTGACATCACATCTGCTCTGCTAGCCAGATGTTCAGTCTGCCAGGCAACTGTTTTCTATTAATTAGACAGTTAAATATCATGACACCTTGTGTGTGATGTCATTAGTGACGTCATTACTTCCGAATTCTAATTCTGGGTTTCCAGAAATTTCGCCAAAGTCGTGCTAATGTGGCGGATCTCTGTAGTCTACGATTCTGTGCTTTGGTATGTGATCTCTAATAATTCTAATTATTCCAGACACTTCAGTAACTCAACTTGTAAATAAATTTATGCTATGACATGATGTCTATAATGAAACCCATGAATTTTGTACTGTATTATTTCCCTTCTATTTTTTACTGATTTATTTTGAATTTTGTCCCCGGTTGTCTCAGGAGGTGAACCGGAAGTTTTGTGCAAGGAACAAGAGTGTCACTTGATGCTCGTGCCACCAAAAATAAAATTGAATATAGGTTAGTCAAGTGCAGATGCACATGTGCATTTGCAGCAGAAATATTTATTCCAATATAAATGAGGTACCCCGCCTATATTGATTACTACGAAAAAGGCAGCAAACTGTAACAGCTACAAATCATCAGTTTTAAGTAAAAGATCACGAATTCTTCATTTAGAAAACTGCACAAATTATCCTAAAAATAAATTATGGGGTTTTACGTGCCAAAACCACTTTCTGATTTCGAAAGTGGTTTTCGACCACCTGGGGTTCTTTAACGTGCACCTAAATCTAAGTACACGGGTGTTTTCGCATTTCGCCCCCATCGAAAATGCGGCCGCCGTGGCCGGGATTCGATCCCGCGACCTCGTGCTCAGCAGCCTAACACCATAGCCACTGAGCAACCACGGCGGGTGCACAAATTATCCTGTCAATCACTTTGGAGCCTGGTTGCAAAGAAGCTCCCCAAGAATGAGTGGATGCTGTATGACTAGCTTTCGAAAAACACCCAATAAATGACTGCTAAAAAAACATCAGATGGTGCAGGGAAGAAATGTTGAAGGGCTTGCGTGTCGTAGACACATTCAAAAGGGCCCATTGAAAAGAAACATCACTGGTAGCAGCGTAAAATACAAAACTTCTACATGACTACACTGTCAAAAAACACCAAATGACAGAATACAAGCAAAAATTACAGGTTGTCATGCAGGCCTCCACTGCAAAACCTGAAACAGGGCTTGCATTACCCATTTTGTTTTTGCATTGCTTCAAAAACTTTTGTTGTTTCAATTCTTATTATTTGTGACACTTTGTTTAGCAAACAGTGTACAATAACAATACTTTAACAGTCATTTGCTGTGAAATATTTGGCAATTTTGAATATTTGAAAATACCGAATAATTCCTCTTTGGATATGAATAGTTAGCGTGAAATATTCTATTCATATTCAAAAATTTGGATATTCACCCACACTTAAAATAAACCAGTTTCTTTATATCTTTTTTTTTTGCCAGAAAAATATTCGCTAATCAACTCGAATACTCAAAGCTCGCATTTTAAAACTACTTGTATATGATTTGATTAGAAAAGATTATCTAAAAACCCGTAGAAAATGGCCTTAAGTCCGAGCCCCACTAGCAGGCTTAACAGTGCACATCAAGCTTTGCTTTGGCACAACTTTATGGAAATGAGCATCCCACCACTTGCCCATGAAAGCAGTGAAGAATATGCAACTATTCATGCTAAATCCCCCATTTTTAGTCATCACTGTCCTGCACAGGAATGCAGTGCTACTTTTTGTTATGACAAGGCAAAACGAAGAGAAAGACGAAGAAAGGAAGGCAGGCAGCAAAAGATCTATTTAAACAGTAAATAAACGAGCGCATTACCTTCGCTCCCCACAAGTGCAGTGGACTCTGTGAGAGTGTAGGAGAGATAAAAGAGAACAAGAGAAATAGAACAGGCCATCAGTCAGGTGGCATGCAAATGTGCAATTTGTTTAAATCTTTACCCCTTTTGGGACTATACTTAAAAAAAAACACACACATCCCACAGCTGCCTTTCTTGCCCTCTTTCTCTTGAAGGTAACCCTAGGGCTGTGTTCATGAGAAAAAACCAGCAATGCTGAAAATTTCATTGCTTCACACTCCTAGTGCGTTCACTCTAGAGCTGCAGAGTGCACCCCTCAATTGCATTCCCACTCCTTTTCGGAGATTGGAGCTCCCCGCAATTCCATTGCTTCATAACTCCATGGAATAGTGAGTTGGACCAATCCCACTCCTGGTGTGGCTGGGCTGGTTCATTCCACTCCTCTAATTCTAGTAAATGAAATGCTTTCTTATAATTGTTTACTACTAGCGCTTGCGTGCCTAGCAACAAAACAATATATATATTTTTGAAGTTCTAACAACGTAAAAAAAAATGTTATGTACAACTTTTTTTGCATAAGAGCAATCCAGTATTGCGGGCTCTCATCTTATCAGCGAGTTGTTAATCGTTATCTTTGTGTCCCCCATAATGGGCAGAGGCATAGCCAGGAAATTTTTCGGGGGGTGGGTAGAGGCACTTCCTTGGCTTGGGACGGGAGCTTGGGCAGGCCGCATACTAACCCAAAAATTTCAGGGAGGGGAGCGCATGCCCAGTGTTCACTCCGGGCACTCCTTCATTTCTTAAGAAGTAGTAAAGGAGTTAACTAGTTGCAGTCTTTTAATGCACTTCAACATAGTAACAACGAAAAGTTTCTGGATCATCAGAAGTGCAGAATGTGTAGAATACTATGTTGCTTATTATTATTACTACGGCAGGGGTAGTCCCCACTAGGCACCGTATTTACTCGCATAATGATCGCACTTGTTTGTAAACAAATTGACACAAATTCAGGGGTGCGATCATTACACGGGTTAAATTTCCCGCATTTGCTGCGGGATGACAACAGGTCAACGAATAGGCGGCTGCCGCTGTAACAGTGCGGGACCTCGAAACAAAAATGGCGGCCGATGGAGCAAGCCAAATGCGTCGAACATGATTTCTTTCTTCTCGTGAATACATTATGCATATTGAAACAGTTTTTTCCATATCAGTAATGGATAATATCATTACTGCTGGCAAGTTTACGGCAATAATGTAGCCATGACCACATTGAGGGGACAGAAACAGAGATGTGCGAGCTTGGCTGCCAGTGATAGAAACCAATGGTGGGCATGCTGCAGAAACTGCGGCATTTGTCTTCACTACTATCTTAATACGGCAGGCTTCCACTATGGGTGGGCAAATAGCTTTGTTACAGGCGTCGAAGCATAAATAGGGTACGCTTCTAATGTATCAGTGTAAACGTGGCTCCTATCGTTGCCACTCGCAATTTGTTGCATGCCCACGAGTGCAGACGAGAAGAATCGAAAAGAACCTTTTTTGTTGTTGTTGACCACAACCATTATACAGCCTACAAACAATAAAGCCAAGGCGAGTTTGGTTGTAGCTGTTTTTTTTTTTCATGGAAGTGCGGAAAGTGATGAAAGGAATGAAATGAGGCATCTGCTTAGGAATATTCGGGTGTGCAGGCCACTTGGTATGTCTTGAAGAGTCGTTCGCGAAGCATTCGACAGATGGTGAGCGCGATCATCATTAGCTAGACTTGGCACACGACATATCGCTGTGGCAAGTTCGGGGTGCGATCATTACACGGGAAATGAAAAAAATCGAATTTTGACAAAATGCAGGGGTGCAATCATTACACGAGTGCAATAATTATGCAAGTAAATACGGTAGTCACTGAAAGAGCCATATTGAGTAAAAATTGAGAAATGTAATAAACTAAGTCCAGCTCAGTCGAATGGGCAAACTTAGCAGTTTTGTAGTCTCGCTGAAAATCAACATTTAGTGCTCCGGTACTATGTGCCCATTCCATTGCAACTCCATTCCAGAATCTTGGGCTCCCATTTCATTCCCATTGCATCTGACAGGCTGTTGCCATCATTCCGCTGCCACTGCATTCCAGGTGTTTGGAAATGGGATGTGATTCCAGAATCATTCCAACTCTGGAGTTGCGACTCTGCAACTCTGGTTCATTCCAAGCACTGGATTACTAACACTACAAAGCAAGCTTTATCATTTTAGTAAGTCGCTCTTACAAGGAATTCTGCAACGAATCATTACAAATAGCTTTAGGTTCCTTATGTGACCAAGAGCTGCAGCAAGAAATCTCCAAAAAGAAATAATATTTTTCCCTGCATCAGCACACGAGATGCTCTGTTCATTGTGATGATGCAGCAGACAAAATTTGAGGGCCTGATTGCTGGCATTTTTATACAGTGCAACAGAGGTTTCTGGAGAGTCAAGTCAACAGAAAAGCCTTTGCTCCTTCACACTGTCATGGCCAGAGTAGAACAACTTGACGTTCACAAAATATATCAGGCAACTGACCACCAACGTGGCGTAAGCCATGGCATTGCCATACAGTAAAAACTCTCTATGACTAAGCAGGTAAAATCATCAATTTGCTTCATTACATCAAAATTTCGTTGTATTGAAATTCAATCTTTTATGCAAATAAGCACAGTCGCTGATCGATTTTTCTTAGTCGGAAAGGGGCCAAAGAATTTTCCGAATTATCGCGCAATCGAAAAAAAAAGAAAATTTGAATGAGAAAACAATTCATTTAGATGAATTTGGCAGTCAGTGACGAATGATACGGTTTCATGCCACGTAGACGGTATCTTCACATAGGCGGTACGAATTAAGTGAAGCCAACCATGTTTTCACATGCACTCCGTCCCCGCGGCTGATAGCGTTGCCTGCACTGGGACAACACTATCATGAAAAGCACCGACAGCAAGGAGCGAATGCTTCATCCCCTCCCCTTTTTCCCGTTGCTCGCGCGAGGCACGATAGGACCTTATCATACTTGGACTTTATATGGAACATGATGTGGCTTCACTTTGGCGGTCGCTCTTGATTTGAAGTGTGTTTGCAAGCAGCTGCTTGTAATTCAATCATTTCACCATCTGTGTCCACAGAAGTTTCCATTTATTGTCTCAGCATTCCTTTCTTGCGGAAGCGAAATTTCGTTATATTGAAATTTCATACAAACACACTTTGTCATATTGAGGTTCTAATTACATGGTGTTCTATGGAGAAGAGGTTATGAAAAGTTAAATACTTTGTTATATCAAGAATTTCGTTATATTGAAGTTCGTTATATCAAGGTTTAACTGTATAAACACTGTTGATCCTGGATATCTCAAACTCAAAAGGGAATTCCGAAATATAGTTTGATATATAGATCATTTGAAATATAAAAGAGGACTATCTGAAGCTTATGTGAAAACTCCACACATTTTGGTCAGTTTCCAGAGATTGTGAACAGCAGAAAGTTACCAATTTGTTTCTCAAAGGCCTAGTAGAACCCACATACTCTTAGTTATTTTTTGTGCAGGAATGTTGCAAATAACTCGCACTACAGAATGGTCTTCAATATCGCAAAGCTAACCAGAAAGCAGTGAACATTAGTTTGAAACAGCCTTAATAAATGCAGGTACTGCAGACAGACATGCAGACAAGTGTTTTGCAAAAACTCATCAACCGAGGGTAGCACCATGGTCATAAAATGAGCACTCACTTATGCAGAAGGCTGAAAACAAACATTGCATTTTTTTTTTCTTCACATTCTTAAGGCAGACGCTCATATTATTTTTCACCACAAGAAAGGATAGCAGTTTAACCCTTCAAAGTTTCTTGCCGTAAATCTGCAGTGCTGATTTTGTTTTGATAGTTTGCACATAATCTACACCACTGGCTGCCATCTTTATGGAGTCGCCCAAAGTCATTTGAAATTGCGTTTTCACTCCCTGAGGTGCACAACTCGACCTGTTTACCTCCAAGCCATGTATGGAGGAAATGCTATCATTTTTTATGGTTGCTGCTATCGTGTTTCCGGTAGCTGAGATATAGCCCTGGTTGGCCGAAGTACAGAGATACTCATACGTTTTCTTTTTCTTTGCCTTCTGTTGCAGTTTGCATATTTCCGTGCCCTGGACTGCATGTATTTGTGATTTCAGTATGGCGGCACACAATGCCTCTTCTCGGAAAGACTGCTCAAGCCTTCCCGACACGTTTCTTCTGATGAAATGCGTTTTTGAAATTTTGTTAAGATATTTATCTTGATCTCATACACTATAGCTTATTTGTATGAATACTGTTGGTGTGAGTAAAGTGTTTTTGAGACAAAATATTGCTTGCAATAAATTTTTACTGTATTCATGAATTTCGAATCGTTTTCTACTACTGGAAATTGCAATAAAAAAGTTCACCATAAGGGCGTTCTTCATTCATAAGGAATACTTTCTGTTCCAAAATTATTTCTAATACCGTATTCACTCGATTCTAACATGCCCTCACAATTCGAACATGCAACATGCGACTCGAGCCCAGTTATTTCTTTCTGCTTGCACAAGTCATGCACAAGTACTGCATATTTCTGCACTTGTATAATGTGCATATGTACACTGTGCTTTGGTCAGGCAAAGATAATCAGATAGCCTACTATTTCAGCATTGGTTTCATGCCCACACATGGGGAAAAAAAAGGTAACTTGCTTGGCAACCACATTCTTTAGCTGTACATGGGTCAGTCAAATTCACAAGGATGATCCAAGAACTTCCAGAGATAGGCTACGAGTTCAGCACAAAGGTGACTAATATTTATGATTTTCGGAAGTTACCGCAAACTAAGCACAAGACTTGAAGAAAGGGATAACACGAAGCAGACAACATGCACCGCTCCGTGTTGTCCTTTTCTTAAAGTCTTGTGTTTTGCTTGTGGTAGCTTCCCAAAATCATGAAGCCCCAGCTGGCCTACACCCACACTCTGCTATGTGACTAGTATCATGAAGTGCTGCACAAGTAACTATCATACCTGCCGCTTTTGCGCAGAAAAGTAAGCTTTATCAAGGTATGTCTATCAACATGCCTTTAGAGGACAATTTTCTCTGAGGGACACAGAGAGAGAGAAGGAAAGGCAAAAATAAGGCACCTTTTGACAATAGATGCTTGTGATTGTCAGTATGGCTTTCTTGGAACCACAGCGCTTTGACACGTGGACAAAAAGGAAGAGGACGATACCCACGAGCCCTCGGATGTAACCAGTCTGTCTGTTTGCCCACGTATCTCATGATAAACAGGCGTTTCTGCATTCTGCACCCATCGAAATGCAGCCACTGCAACCGGGATCAGAACCCATGACCTCAAGCTTACCAGCCCAACAGCAGCAGCCATGGAGATAACTTGACAGCTACACCATTTCCTGAAATGTGATTAGATCCTGCCTTCCTCCATTTAAAGAAGTTGTTGGCAAAATTGGTATCTCACGTACTGGTCCCAGTCTCCTTGACAAGAATCTTCTCGGACATAGTGAGCTTGCCAACTTGTGAGTTGGATGATGTACGGATGCTCGAGTAGAGAACGCACAAAAACCAAACCACGAGGCCAACAATGCTCTGTGAGTCAAACTTGCTTCCTTCCTGAGCCACGCCCAGTGATGGCTTGCACTGCTTGCCTGCAACAGAGTAGTCATGCTAGAAGCACACTCGGAAACCTGCGAATCCAAGCTTTGAGTGCGAAATCAAGTAAGAACCTCATTCAGATAAACAAAGCTTGACCCATTTGTTCAGCAGGTTAAGCAAGCACAAATAACTAAAATTTCACAGTGCAGATAAGACATTACATGGCAGCACATAGTTATTAAATCATACAGTTTCCTATGTTACACAAAGACAGGAAAGTGAATTGAAGGTTTTCATCATACTTCAGTCATACAGACGAACCCATTCTTAACAAACTCTATAGTTCCGTGAAAAGTGGTCATTGTAACAGCAGTTTGTTATATATGTGAATTCACCCTACAGATGCACAAAAATGAATGACACTGAAGCTCATATAAAAAATCCACTTGTGTCTTGCTGATAGTAATATATATCACAAGCTATTGGAAAAAAAAAAAAGAACGGTGACGACTGTGGTTGTTTCAATATTGCAGGTGATTGGTACCGACTGGGTGCCGTATCGAAAGAGTTACGACGCCACATTTTTTTCCTTAGATGACGTTTTTAGTGGAAACTTGCAACTAGATGAGGGAAAGTGCCAGGTACGAAAATGAAAATGCTGCAACTGATTTTCGGACCAAAGTGGTATCGGAATCGGAATTGTCGACACCAGCTTCAGAGTCATTGATTTGTTTGTTTGCATCTTATGATTTGACTGAATTGAATTCCCAGGTTTTATGTGCCAAAACCAAGATTTGATTATGAGGCATGCCATAGTGGGGGACTTTGGATCAATTTTGACCCCCAGGGGTTCTTTAATGTGGCACCTATTCACGGGACACAGGTGTTTTTGCATTTCACCCCTACTGAAATGTGGCCACAGCGGCCAGGATTTGACCCCCCAACCTTGTGCTAAGCAGCGCAACACCATAGTCTCTACACCATTGTGGCGGGTAATGATTTGACTATATATATATATATTGCCTAAAGCCCTTTTAGAAACCACGCAGACTAGCTTATCTGCAGTCAAACTTGGATATAACAAATGCAGATAAAGCGGGTCGGTCTACACATGCACACACACACCACACGCACTCTTCTACACTCTCCCATCCTCCGTCTACCTCTACCATGTGAACAGCTTCCCACATTTCACACACAAATATGTTCTTCCACTTTGACACTCCTAATTCTAATGTATTAATAGCGGAACACAATGAATTAGAATTTGCTTAAATTTTTCTTGGAACCTGCAGAATGAAATGAAGATAGTCCTAATAACAAGCTTCCCACCCCCGGTCCCTATCCCTGACTTAATTATAGAACTTATAGGAACGATCCTGCATGACCAGTCACATTGCAGCTTGCCACAGATACGACTGTGACAGATATGGTGGTGCAGAGGCTAAAGTACAATAAATATATAAATATGCATACTGACAAAGCCAATGAATGCATGTTGTGTCTAGACCTAGGCACAGCCCCATGGACAGAAAACACAATTGCAGTGAGTAGGCACAAGAACCTTGGCTCTGCCACACCTCACAACTGCGAGTCATAATGCACTAAAATATTAGGCACTCACTTGTAGAGTTGTTCATGGCAGACCAGGTGAGATACATGATGTACAGAGTCACGGCAGATGATTGAAGCAAACCGGATGACGGCTGGGCTGCATAGGGCAAAAGGCAATAGAAAGTTATTTTGGTCACCCAAAATTAGCTTTTCTTGTAGCAAGCAGAAATTTCAAGTACAGTCCATGGGCACCTGTGACAAACTGCACACCATGATAGACTGCATGGTTGAGCGATTTTTGCTTAGGGATCACGTACAAATTGTTCAGATATAGAGTACCACTAGATGACTATGTAGGCAAAGATGAAATTTGACACACTTTAAGCACATTAAAAGGAGCACTCGAGATCTATACTGGATTGGTTAAGTTCAGGCTGGCATTCCTTCAAAACTATACTTTCATTCATTTGACGAGAAAGAGCCGATTACTGAAGAAAATCAAGGCCAAGCTTTCCTTCTTGAATGCTATGCCAATGTAGGCAAGACATCACTAATTTCTAAGAACACTTTCTCATACCTGCCCCCCCCCCCATTTTGGCACAATAAATATTTCTCAAAACATTCTAGCTTGAGCCCTTGGTGTGCTTTTATTTTTCTTAAAATGTGACACTTTCGAAATCCATGACGTCACAGAAAGCTGGCACATAAATTTGGGGGTGGAAGCACTGTCAATTTTACAGTTCCTTTTACTGCTTACCAAGCCTACCCGTCATGGCAGGTGTGGCCATTTTGCTACTATGCCCAAGTGTAATTTACTAAAGCAGCTTAATTTCATTATCAATAATGTGATCTCAAAACAAAGCTCAAAACTTGAGTCTAACAGCTAGACCTGCTGCTGTAAGTGCTATGTCATCGGCATGCATGGCAAGCCACAGCATAATTCTAGTTCTATGCATAGACGCATACCTTCCTGAACTTTGGGCAGGACAGAAACCACCGAGAGGATGACGCAGATGATCAGGTTGATGCTGATGAAAAACTTTTGCAATGTACAGCCGTCTGACCCCTGCACAGCCAGAAACCACATGCATGAACGTCTACAATTTTATTTTTATTTATTTATACAAGTACCTGCAGCGCCACAAGGGCATTATTGCAGGGGGGGACAAATTGAAGAAAAGTGAACATGTGACAAAAACTTGATACAGCAGAGCACAGGAATACCAGCTTTGGCATAAAGACAAAATCTTTAAAATCTTGCAACATGCAATGCCTTGCAGTATAATAAAGGTGCCATCCTAGGGCAAGCTTTTTTCTGCATAAAAACCTGAAGAAACCAACGTCATATTTTTGTGCAAAACCAGTGCTGTGATGCCCTTTTTGTTTGAACAATGGGAAATTCCAACACCAAAGGAAGGCCTAGGCCACGCTTTGCCCGAACACTTGTCCACAGCTGGCACCCCTAATGCACAAGAGACATGGCGATTGTGGCATGCTTTCATGCTGGCGTTTGCCCATTATCCCAACCGCACTCATTTTACCTCCCTAGTTGCAATGGGACCATATGATGGCTGGGCTGTCATTCAGCTGCCGCTCCTCTTCTAAGGTCAAATGGGCAGTTTCCGCTGAACCTTAGATGATGAAAATTGAGTCCTCACTCTTCCTGCCACACACAGTGTGACCAACTGCGTGCAGAGGAGACCTCTCCGAGACAGCACAAGGCACTCGCACACCTTTCCTCTAGTCCAACAGCCCTTTTGGGAACTGCCCAGACATTAGCTTGTCTACCATGTCTTTCACATGCCTAGCAGTAAGTGCTCTCGTATGGTCCTACTACTTTAGGCTACACTCACTTTGAAATTTCTTAAGTTATGTAAATGCCGTTAATTTCCAATCAAAGTACCAAGCTGCACTGACAGGATGATGCCTTCAGCATTGCGTAGACTCCTTTCGCCTCAAGGAAAACTATGACGTTTCCTGGCATAGTTGTCAACAGTAGATCATTCGTGCTTCGCCCAGGAAAAAAAAATCTTGCCTTCCCCCATTAGATACAGCACACCTAAGCATTCTTGCATACCCAAAGCCCCATGCCCTCATGTTCCTTTGTACTCCTTTTGCTTTCTTTTGTATGCCCAGCGGTTTGCGTTGCATCCCTTAAATTTAAGTGCATAATATCTAGAACTCCCTATTGTTGCAGCAGCACTTGAACAGGCACTGGCTGACCCCATTTATTAGTGCATTCAAACATTGCCATCACAGATGCTCCAACACATGATGTAATGGGACAACATATGCTCAGCGAACCAGGTCCGACACCTTAGAGATTACCAAGCTTATTCATAGGAAGCAGCTACACAAATCAGCCATCTACTCCATAATGCACTGTAAAGTGCTTGAATGTGTCCTCATAAGTTGGGTGTCAATACACCTGCAGCATTATAGCTTTTCTTTCTTCCTTGTAAACTATTCTGTGTTTCACTCGGCATGACAACAAACTATGGTAAATTTATTTTACTTTGGTGGTGGTTGTACTTTTTCTTTTCTAATAATCGCATACACAGCAATGCACACTGCTGCTGCTGCTGCTTATTGACCCTTTTCGCGAAGCACTTTGCTCTAGAGAAAGGAGATGGCGCTTTCGGTAGTGCGCCGCATGTTGCCTCAGCGAAAGTGTGTAAATATGAAACCATTACCTCTTCTGCTCTGCTTCTGTGCAATCAGCTGTCGAAAATGCAACTGGGTCTTTGCTAAAGCACTGTATTCCCTTCATGCTACAAAACATGGAGCAGTGGAGTGAAGACATGCGGAGTAGTTGGCAGCAAAAATTGACAGTGGCATATTAAGGAATGGAATGAACCTGTGTGTCCAAGTTCACACACTGCTTCTACGCAAGGACTGCTCGTGTTGCTGGCTTTTTGCAGCGCATGACTTCCCTCAAGGATAAAGGAGTTTCACTCATCAATAAGCTTTGTAGTGCTAATCTCCAAGGAAAGGCCTTGAACTCCGGAACGTCTGCACAAGTGAGTACCGCTCGTTAAACGGTGACAAAGTAGCACCGTTTCGTTTGTTGCTCATTACCTACACACATACACCCCAACTCACATGCAAACTTATGTCTACTCTATCGCCAACCTGTCAAGAATAAGTGAACAGGTGCACACTTGAATCAAGGGGCCAGAGCATGGGCGACGATGACTACACCGACAGCAAACTAAAGTTCAAAGCTGAATGCTTCGGAATGGTCCACACAGTAAGCGAGTGACTTGCGACAACACGTATTTCCTACAAGCCTTGTGCCAAGCAAGAACAAATCTATTGCAACTGAGCACATGCACGAGCAAGCAGGCAGAAAATAAACAATCAGATAGTGACCGCCCGGGAAACTTTACTGAGTATATGCTGCTCACGCCATTTGGACAAAGTGTAATGAGCTCTGAAAGCGCTTACATGTCCTTTGAAGCTGTAGCCAAATGTTCGCGTGTCGTCTACCTACTCAACATCTACGATATCCGCCAAAACAGAGGCTTGAAGAGCCGCACCGGCACACGTACATCGATTGTAAACGCAGAGGCAACAGAGGCAGCTGAGGCAAGCAATGAACGCGTCACTATGAGATCAAACATGGCAGTGCCCATGGGATCGCCATGAAAGGGTCAATGCTACTCTCAGCATTCACAAACTTCAGAAATTGCGTTGTGTGCGGAATTCAAAAGCATTTTGAAAACCTTCAACGTGATCTTGCTCCTAACAACTGTATCTTTTAAGACAGAGCCCTCTTTTGAGAAATTGTACTACCAGCGATATGAAATATTTACTTATTCTTCCCTGTGCTGTGATTCACTGACAACCATCTACGAAAAATACTGAGATGGTCGGCACTGCCAGATCGGTTCACTTTTGCTTGTCACACAGCTTGATGTGCATCGTGCACTGCCATGAACTGCAGATACACGTGCGTGAGCACGTTACCTTTGACTGTGTACATGTAAGGCTGTCAGATTAGGCAGTGATCAGCGAAACCAGCTTGGAGCTTTCTGCCTACATGCGAGCTTATGCCATTCCATCCAGTAAGTGCAAAAACAAACTTCACGAAAGCATTCGCTGCAGTTGCCAGCATGTCACCCGCCGACCCAATCTCGGCTTCCAGCCACCAGTCAAGCCCGTGATCTCATGCCCAATCAACTAAGCGGTTCACTGGTCCAAACGTATTGGAGGCTATCTCGCCGTGACAATCTGCCTGCCATTGCATTATCTGGCAGCAAATTTTTTTCACAGCCGTGTACAATACCGCAAAATTGAACCAGCAGCACTTCATCAGTATCCAATGGAAAAAGTTGCTGTTTGATGCCGAGCAGCCGTACACCATTCATACGCTGTGAAATTACCACTCCCAAGAAAGGTGGGGGACAGGTGACAAACTGAATAGCAGACAAGTTGTTCATGGCTGCCATGTCCATGCTTATGTGCGCATTATGCCAGAAAAATCGAGTGACACACCATACAGTGTCTGAAACTTCAGTCACCATTTTACAATGCTCATACAGGAGCACGGGGTCTGGCTCGGCACCAGCGTAATCGCTCATGCTGCCAGAAAATCGAGGTTGTGCCATTGCCAAAGCAACTCGCACGCGTCTGGTAGGAAGGTATTGAATACAGACAGCATCCCATGGAATAAACATCACTACGATCCTTTGACTCAGCCCACCGCGGAGCTAATGCCGCTGCTGGTCCACGCGGTGCATAGATGGTGCAGTAAAACAGCACTTGAGGGCATAGTTATGTTTTAATCCGACAGCGTTAAGGGCCCCATGTTGCAGAAAATCCGGTGTCGATGTCCACTGTCAGCGACGTTGTCAGTCATAAAACATCATCCCAAACAACCACCACCCAGGCCCTCCGCGTGGTGTACAGGTGTTACTTAACTAATTGAGCTCTGAACTTTGAGTGAGTGCACTTCATCGCTAGTGTCATTCACAGGCTGCCACACGGGAACGCTCCAGGAGAGTGCACACCTCGGCGAGTGTGTTCGCCAAACATACTTCAAGGTGGCGGTGTAGCCTCATTAGCAATGAGTAAAAGGAAGTTAAATATACTGAAAGCAGATCAGGAGTAATTTCTAATAAAATTTTTTTTAAATGGCTAACATTACAAGGGAATAAAATGTAACACACTGCAACAAATAAAACAAAAACAGCAAAAGACTACTCTTACCCTCAGGCTGTTTATGGCCACGCCAACTAATGGCCGTGTAGTTGTTTGGCGGAACTTGCTGCTTGCACTGGTACTCGTCAAATATTGTTGTCTTTGCTCGTGATTAGTCAAACCTCGATGTACCAAAAACGGATACATCGAATTATTGTGTATATCGAACACTTCCTATATCATTATATTTTTTTATTTCGAATGGGGCATCAGACATAAAATGGATATACCGAACTCCTCCACCCCTGACCACGTGGGCTCTGTTGACAGGTGGCGAGCTTCTCCGCAACACCCTCGAAGATAGTGGTGACAGAAGGGGTGTTCAGGACTGCTGCGCACTATGGCTGCACACATTGATTGCGCCGAGGGTGCCATTTGAACGTAGCGGCACACGCACGCAGCGGCTTGGCTAGTTCGACAACGTCAATGACGCATTGCATTTGCCGCACTGACTTCTCGTGCCGTACTCTACACCTGCTGCGCCTCGCAAGGAATGGCAGTTTGCTTCCACAAAGATGCGCGACAGTGTGCATTCACTGGGCTCATCCAGAGTACTTGGCAGACGCTGCTTAATACTTTGTTATTGAATCTTTCCAAAATGCTTCGATTGACAGACAAGGAGATCACAGCGGTAGTAGCGGCTAAACAAAGATGCTGCCAAGATTGATCCCACAAGTGCTGATGTTGCCCCGCTCCAACTTCAACTGAGGCTGTAGATGCTTTGGCTCTTCTACGCAGCTGTGGCGCAACAGAAGGCACCAGCCTATTATTTGTTGATCGTTTAGACTATGCTGAGAATAACATGGTTTAGCATGTGGCTGCCAATAAGAAGCAGGCTATGCTGCTGCAGTACGTTCGGCCAAAGAAATAAATACTCCGTGTGGAGTTTCAAGTGAGTATTTACTGTGCCACAATTGGTTCATTGATTGATTTGTACAAGCTATTTACACATTTTTTTACTTAATTTTATATATTGTTGTCTGGCTATATCGAACTATTTCGCGATCACCTCGCTGCTCTATATATCAACGTTCGGCTGTACTTAATTCTGTTTCTAACAATAACAAACAGTTGTTGTGCATGCATTTTTAAGTTATCGCATACAGGCTTTGCCTTCTGGCTCCCGATCACCATCGCCACCAATCTGAAAGAACACTTTTCTTTCTCGTGTAGCGGCGTGCCGCCAAAATGACACTCGGCACACCGTAGTGCACTTGCTCAAAAGAGCACTTTAGTTTGCCCATGCGACAGGGGTGTGAAATGCATTGGAGAATTCTTGATATCAGAGTTACAAACTACAGACATAGCATCAGATTGTAATCTGAATATTCGAGAAAATAATTTGAATATATGAGAAAACATAATTCTGTTACGTGGGAACTCAAATGCAAGCCCCTTTTTCCTCGCTTACGGGGGCATGAACCACTGACAAGCCACTGCTTGTAGCCTCTGCCTTACAGGTAGTATATGGGCCATTGCTCTGCCCTGCACTGCCACAAGGATCAGCTCACCATTGTTTTCTATCGGGCCCTGTGTCACAGAACATCTGGTGTCGATGTCGCCGTCAATGGGGCCCGATAACACTACCTCGTTCCACTCTTAAAGGCGAAGCTTAAGCGTCCCTCAATTTCTTTTTTTAAGCGCAAGCAAACCCTTCGGAGCAAAGTGGGCGCAGATTTCTCAAGTTTTACTGAAATGTAGCGGGATGTAGCAGAGTTCGCCTCTCGATGCAGTTCGGCATAATTGGCGCAGCGGTAGCATCACTGTAAGATGCTTCATTAATGGCAGATAATAATCCTTCTCTTATATATTTACGTCACTTTTTTGTTGCCACAATTTAGTTACCATTATGATGATACAAAGACAGGAGCACCAGTATACCACCACATTGATATATGACCTTGACTATCGTAACTAGACACCTTCAGAGTGCATGCATTCACTAAAGATCTGTAAACCCATTTAGTGCTTGCTATAAAAGAAAATTTGCTACCCTTAGATGTACTTCACAATCAGAGGAAAGTGAAACCCATACTGTGATGTGCTGTCACACACAGTAACGCATACTGCATTCTATAGCGGGCATGATCAACACAATTCCTGCACTTGCCTGAGTGTAGAAGATGTAGAATAAGACGACGGCTGCAATGGCCAGTGCATAGTGAAGGAGGGTGAATGTCAGCAAGGCTGCAAAGAGGCGAGACCGCAGCCGACATTGGCACAGACAGAAAGAGAAAAAAACACACATCCACACAACAGATGCATCTAGGGCAAAGTGACAAACACGTAAGATACTTGGATGGTGTGGCAGCATACGATCCTGTGTGTTCCTCTTTGCACGTATCTTTTGCATTTGTAACTTTGCACTAGAAACATGAGTCTCGGCAAGCACTAAGTGGCCCAAATCAAAGTTCTGACGCCCACATGCTCTGCCAAAGAAACTGCAGTCAGCAATAGCAGTTTGGCATGAGGTTCTTTTACAAAAAGTTGATGAGTTTAGGCAGAAAGCATACATAAATAAATGCATAAGACAACATTCAGAAAGAGTTCCTTTGTCAGCACAGACTTGTGCTATACAAGAGCTTGACATACTTGGTATTTCTGTCTCAAAACACACCTTCTTAAAGGTAATAGCACTGTCAGAATATGTGTTTTCTACAGCTCATCATTTGGTAAAAATCAGTATTATTTTTCCACGGCAATTTTGAAAGGAGAAGTCATTACAGAGGCAATGAGGCAATGCGAAAGGCCAAGTGCACTGTATATCCCCTGCTGCCTGCAAAGGTGCCAAGGCTTGTACACGAGGCTATGAGACATCCTACACCAAGGCTAAGGGATGTACGCTGATACACCTGCTAATAGTGCATTCTTTGCAATTTTGTACTCAACTCCGTTAGCTCTTGCTCTCAGCAATAAATAACCAACAGCCTCACAAAGCTCATAAGTTGGCTGCAAGAATTAAAACTTACTAGACGAGTGACTGCTCGCTCAATTATTGACGAACATCATCTGCCTTTTCTACTTTGCGATACTTCCTACTTGCAGAGCATTGAGACAAGAAAAGTGCAAACTCTAAATCTAAATATGTGAAGCCCCAAAGATTACGTTGATGTATCAAAGTTAACAACTCGAGACACACCACAGTTAGCAATCACTTAGTCAGCAATACGGTATGCACCGTTACATACTGAACATTTAGTGAGACAAAGTGAACATTAAGTGAGTTGATAATGCAAAAGGATAATCTCTTTAACATCATCTTGACTCTGTCAGTTGACAGTTCAAGGACAGTTTAACTGCACAAATCAACATTACAAATGAGACACCCATTTTCCGCTAGGATAAGTCAATTATTTGAGTGTAGATCCTCACTAGGCATTCGTGTATCCAGCGTCTCCTGCCTGCCGATTTCCAAAGTTTAGCTACTCATCAGACGATATCCCGCCTTTACTTGCTATTTTCTGAGCTATGACCAATACTAGAAATAAGAAATATCACACAGGGACACTATTTCACTTGCCTCGTCATCATAAATCTATATAGCATTGATTTGATTACAAGGTCCCTCCCTAAATAAATATACGGTCCTTCGACGCCAACTGTCACAACGAGAAAAGTCATTTTTCTCAAGAGATTACAAAAACATTACACGTATATAAGCATTACTTTCACAGTATTTCACCAAAATATTATGAACAGAATATTATGAAATTCAGGCTTTTAATTTTGAGCCTGTGCACAGCACATAAGCAAAAATAAAATTTTAGAAGACAGTATGTTTTATGGAAAGTTCTATAAAGTAGTCCTCCATTTTCTCCCCTGACTGTTACTTGTGAAAATTTTTGCAAGAACGCTATCATTTTCAATTTTCACCTCGGTGCTAAAGAGTAAAAAACATCAAGTTATTTTGTGAAACTGTTTTCTAATGAAAGTACAACCTTCAGGCAACGTAACAATGCAAATTTTGAAATAATGTGCAAAACGGTCCATTTTTGGTGAACTTGTTTTTTGCACCTAATTTTCCATTATTTCGTGAAATTCAAGTGGTCCTCACGTGGCCAAAAATGTTTTTTCTTTCCCATTCAAAATATTTTGGGATAATACTGTACAAGTCGTGCGTATATACGTGTAATTTTTAGTAATTTCTTGAGGTAAATAATTTTTCTCATGCTGATGCACTACGGTTGGGGCAGTTGGTGTGGACGGACCCTACCGTAAAAAAAAAAAAAAAGTAAAGTGATCAGAAAACTCACCGCAGTACCAGCCTTTAGACTGAGTCTCTTCGAACTTCTCAACCCAGCTGTTTGCCCAGCTGTGGGCAAAGTCAATGATCAGAATAAGCTGAATCACGATGAATAGGAAGCCTCCAATCATGCCGAAGTACATCCAAACTGTAAACGAGGAGGAACGCAGATGCAACTGCTACAAGGCACTGATAAATGGCTGAAGTTGCAGGCAGGTCACTTAGCCTAGGAGTGCAAAAGAATGACCCACATCCAACAACAATGGAAAGCAGCCCTTGGGCCTTTGAGGTATGAATAAAAATAATAAAATAAAACTAGTCACTCCCACTGCTATGTCTATTTCATGTCTGGCTGGCGACAGTCAAACTACTCTTAATAAGTATGCTTTGTATTAAGGTTAATTAGCCAAGCATGTTCAAATTAGAGCCGTAAGAAACATAATCAACAGCACGCAGCCTTACAAGTGGACATGGCAACACAAGACTGCATTGGTATGACAGGTGTAAGGTAATGCTAAGGTCACCAAGAGCAAGTGCCATGCTGGAAGTATAAACTATCATACCATACAACAGGGACAAGCAGTTTCCAATTTTGTATGATTATCCAAAAAACTGGGCTACATAAGTTCATTGCGCATGAAAGGAGCTAAATATTAAAGCAACAAATTTTTTTTTGCTAATTTAAACACTAGCACAGAGGACCAGCTTCAATAACAGCATGCAAGTGAGAAACAGTTGTGATATCCTTGCGAAGGCGTTTACAACACTGAACACAGGACGCACATGAGTGACCAGCAATAGGAACGCAAGCTAGGTTAATAAGTTATCTGACCACAAGAAAATTTTCTTTAAAAAAGACAGATGGTATGTATGCAAATCATGTACCTTGACCAAATGATGCTCCATCCGGTATGAAGAATGCACCTACCATGGCACCAATTAACACTAGATACTTTATGGCCCAGAATCTGAAAAGATGTGAGATGCATGGAAAAAATTTAGCCATTTGCATATTGCAAGAGAAAGGATCAAATGCAAATGATATTCCCAGCTATTGCTGCCACAAGCAAAGACTGATTTAACACACCTACCCAGTAACGTATATGGTGCTTGCTAGTACACAAGCACCATATAAAGCAAGCATTTTAAGACATTATTCATATTAATAATTAAACAGAGACAAGGTTCCTCTGAATCACAGTGGTCACTACAATTGTCAACAGAGCAAGCGTGAACAACCTGACTCAGTTCTTACCTGCACTGTAAGAGCACTGATTGCAAATATTATTGTTTATGCTGCTCGGAAAACGACTTGACATACATGAATGCAGGACCAAGTTGGGAAAATGTAGGGAAACAAATAAGACCATATCAATGTTTGAGTCTGAAATAAAGTTGAGCAGAACACTAAAAAATACAGAAAAAGTCTTATTCGTGCTTTCAATGCACAGTTTTCAGCTTACAAATAACGAGAACCCTCAAACACTTCCACCAGGACCGGCATATGGCTGTGTCGAAATGTGACCATGCTACATCAACGTTTACATCAGCCACGTCAAACTTATCTTCCTTCTACCTCAATGTGAAAACCATAATCAGAACCACTGCCACATAAAGGACCGGTGTGTGGGGCATAGGGTGACATAATGTGGCATATGCCACCATTAATCACTGCATCACCACTTAGCAAAAAAAGAAAAAAAGAAAAGCAATGGCACACCGGTAATTTATTACATGTATAAAAATGGCCGGGAAGAGACAAAAAGGAAACCAGAGACTAGTCCATACCCATTCTGTATGCCAGCTCTAGGGTCTTTGGACGACTTCACACCAATCATCATCATGGAGAAGGCAATAAAGAAGAGTGTCAACGCAAACAGCAGCCTGTACACAGCTAAGTACCCAACGGCACTCTTGCAGACATCCGTGCTCTCGCAGAGACGGGGGACCTGTGCAGAAGAGAGTGATGCCAGCCAGGGAATGTGGTACCCATTCAGAAGTATATGCCCAAGCTAAGTGTGCGCTTTACATAGGCTCGAAAAAATTAGCCACTGACAGCTTGAAACACACACCAATGTACTTGGCTATGCTAGCCTGTGTTGAGATTGTTCACTCTTGAAGGGGACACCTAAGCAGCATTCTAACTGACCCTAAACCAATGTAACTTGACTGCATCATCATCTTCAAAGGGAAAAAAAAAGTGGTTAGTGCAATGTATCAGACAGACCTATATTGGCAAGAAATTATGGCCACACAGCCTTTGTGTCAATTAAAATACAGTTGTGATCAGTTCCAAAATTCTACTTCGGTGTTTTCCCTTCAACAGTGGACTGTACCATACGGGCAAGCTGGCATTCAGTATGCAGCCTCATGCTATTGTGCTCACAGACTGCCAGGTCGCAAGTTTAAAAAGTCAAAGTTCCATACACAATAGGCATGCAATCTGAAATTCAGTGGCGCAGTGTGCATGCCCACAGTGGCACAATTACTGGATCTGGCGTCGTGCACTTAAGCAAGATTAAGCCCTTGCACAACTGGGCCACAAATGTTTCCCCACAAGTTTACAGCTTTTTGGAGTGCCTTAGCGGCATCCCTGGGTCAATAGGTTCATTCTGAGAACTGGTGATTTGTCAAACAGTCTGTCAGTAAAGGAAATCTGTCTCAATCCAAGTACTTCCGAAGCACCTTTAGTAACAAGTGTTATTGATTTGGTAGTAAGTTATTTGATGATATGCATACTGATATGGCATGACATGGAAGAAAACACAATGGGGAAATGGACTATTTGTTAAGAATGCCAGCAGAGATGGCACAATCTGCACTGTCCCAACCAAAATGCAAACTGTATCTTGTCGTAACAAATATAGCCCGAGGCAAATCCTGTTGTATGAAACAATCTTGAAACAATCTGAAACAAACATGTCTTTTACAATTGCTTTACAGGAACAGAAATTCAAATGCTACATGGTGAGCTCCTCTGTGGCATTTGCTTGTAGCTGCCTAAGCGGAGGCAATGCTGAGCAAGCAAATATGTGGGACTCTTGTGCTTGCCATATTTCAATGCAACAGTTGACCTGTTTATACCAGCCCTATGATGACAAAGGCTAGAACTAGCATCCTGCCAGAAACAACAATGGCTGCTCTTAAAGGGAAACAAACTCATGAAAATTAAACAAGTACTGACAGAAAATTTTATCTGGTTTTTATTTCCTTAGTGGATACTCAGTAGTAGTGTTAAAGAGCTACAATTTCTCAAAAGTGAAAAAGGAGACTATTCACATCACCAAAACCTGATGTGACTGTCGTGGGAAACTAAACGCCACTGATACAAACAATGACAGTGCTGCCAAAAACTAAGTTCCTTCAGCAATCAAAGAGGCAAGACGGGAGAGCAGGTTCCCCTGCTTTTCCCAGAGAAGCACACAATTCGAAGGGCAAATGTGACAGCTTTTGGCAACACGCTTGTTGTATGGCCTACATTCACTGCACCAGATTGACTGGCACCTCGAGAGTTGTTTCTGGTACCAGGTGATCGACATCTCCACTTTCAATGATGTGAATAGAGAGGCCCTACTGAAATAGCGTGCAGTGCCAGTGTTTGGTCCTTCTCTTCCCATGCATTATTTTCTTTTTCACAAGTGCAGTCTTGCATGTCCCCTTCCTTAATGTTTAAAAATGTAATGTCAACATGTGTTCATGAAAATGCACTGGCTATGTTTGCAAACAGACGCTAGGTCGTACGAATCAGATTTGAAAAAGCATAGCCACTTGTTTTGTTACATACAGAAAAACCTAGTTTTTATCATGGCACCAGTGGCATGAGCCTGTGTTTGAGAAATTACCATTACACGACCTGTAGGACTGAGTTGAACATGACCCAATCCCTGCAACGCGTTCTTTACAACATACACTCTTCATACAGTTGCCACTGTAAAAGGGAAAGAAGCTGCAGGCAGACAGCAAAACAAACAAACAGATAAAGAGCAAACTTGCCTTTTCCAGTAGTTCCTCAATACGGGGGCTCAACATGATGCAGGCCACGATGGTGGTAAGAAGCAGCATCAGTGCGTACATGATGCGCGAAGATGTGGAGTTACGGCAGCTTGGACATGCCGAGCAGCACAGGCTGCATGCTGCTGAGCCACAGCAACATGCCAGCTGCACAATGAGAGAGAACACACACAATTAGCCCTCACCACGCTAGAACAGACAAAACAAGTGATGAACAAACGAAACCCCACGTTCTGTCAAGCAACGACTACTGTACGCATGAACTAGCAGCAGTCTGGTTGCTATATATTGCAGTACTACTTGATGAGCAACAATACTTATTCACACCTTCTTGCAAGGCATTATAGAAGCCTCACTCACAAAGAACAGGAAAATTTTGAGTCTGGTCAGTAATCCCATCATGTGCTTACGAGGACAAAGTCCTATTGATTAGATGGCACGGCACTTTCTCACGCTCTGTCATCACAGGCTCAAACTGAAGGTGCGATGCTATTTACTACCAATTTAGCATGAAACGCAGCCTACATTATACGAGAACACTCCACTGTTTCCCACCTTCTACTGTCCGCATGTTTTCGCTTCTATTAGTTTGAACTGTCTCTCGAAGAGGGTAAACAAACAAGGCAGGAGTAAATGTTATTAGCAAAAACATTTGCGTAGATCCCACTCTCGGCAGCAATCTATGTTATACAAAGCATCTTGCAGGTAGCTTGCTATCCAGCATTGTTTGTTGTTCTGCAAAATGATACCCAGTGGATCAATGTACTCCTGCCAATTGAATAGTTGCGTCTGTGGGTCGTGAGTGTGCATGTGACAACAGCATGATGACAGCCCCGTTGTAGACAATCGTATGACAACAATGGCATGACTTCTACGCCAGCTGCTCGATGCAAGCCTACAACATGGTGACTGCTGGGTTTTTACATAGTTAGTGGACAAGCACAAGCGAGAGAAACACGAATTGTGGCATCATCATCCACTACGTGTTATACAATTGTATGTACATGTCGCTATTGCATGTTGGAACAAATTAAAACGATGATGGCATTTGTACTTCGGCAAAGAAATTTTAAAGATTGATTAACTTGGCCGATCATAAGCCTGTACAACGTCCCACTGTTTTTACATAGCGTAAGCTGCTATGAGGAAATTAGTGGGCAATGTGGGTTGGTGTCCGAGATAGTGCAGTCTAACATGGCACCTCAGAGCACGAGCAGTCACAAGAAAAGAAGACAGCAAAGTGACATGGCGTGCACACGCTGAGTGTTTGAAAGAGCTGGCTGGCTTTGGAACAGGACAAGCACGTGTGCTATCATTGCCTAATGGTTAGAGCACCAGGCTGCCACGCAATGGCGGAGATTCGATTCCCACATCGGTCACACATTATTTTACCTAAGGCGAGGTGAGACAGGAGCCTGCGTACCTGTGCAAAGTGCCAAGAATGGGGCAAAGAATACCCCATGTTTAAAAAAAAATGTTATCATACCAGACATTTCTCTGAGGATGCAAGAACATTTCAAAATTACAAGGTTTATTCAGAGGAACATATGACTTCTTTACATATATACAGAACACACCATGCATAGCAAGAAAGTATGAAGTTATGTCAAAGCTGACGCACATATATTCCAATTCAATCGGACTGTGGGAGGGAAATAATGCTCATACTTTTAGAATGCAACTTCTGCTTCCTCTAATGCAAAGACATTCACTAGTGGTTGCACTGCTATTCATTGTATCAAGTGCTTTGCACCACTGTTTTACTGAGAGCAATGCCATGGGCAAAGCTAATGCAGCAGATAAGTGAAGAAGTAAACACAAAAAAGTTTAGCAAGTATGTGTATGAGCGTTGACTCCCTCTCACTACCTCATAATGAACCAGCCTTCTTTGTCATTTGGGCCATTTTTGACATGTCATCCCTCTTTCCTATGTGCATTGTGTTCGGTATAAGTGCTCATTCCTCAAAGTAAACAACTGAAAGTTAGTGCCATGTGTTGTAACTATATGTATATTTGTCCTTTATTGGTACTGTCCTTTATTGGAACTAATGCCTTGGTCTCGATTAACTGAACAGCAGGTGCAAGTGACTGCATCAAGTATTGCTAAATTATTTCTAGAACAGCGACCAGCATGCAATCTTTATCAACACTGTGAGAATGCTGCTAAATACTGCTTAAGGTACTTACTTGCCACATACTCAGAATTTGGAGCTACGACAGAAAAACTCCTCCGGCTCAATGACAACCAGTAGGCATTTATGGCAACAAGCCTCCAAGCATTCCATAAACGACATACCACCATAACGACTTATAGTAATTTACCATTGCGCAACACTACCATATTTGCAAATTCGTTTGGGAATCTTGTTTTGAGTGCTATTGGAACGAGACTGCTGGACAGATATACAGTAAGAAACTGCCAAGGCAAAGCAACACAGCATTTCCTTCATAAAGAGAGAGCCTGGATGCTTGCAGCGCGCGAACCAATATGAAATTCTTGAAACTCGCAAATGGGACGTTGTTGAACTAAACGTGCAGCGCCTGCTCGCTCGTTTTTTCTATTCATTCACAAGCTTTACAAAAGGACTGCAAGTGGCATCCGTAACATAACGCTTTGACAAATTTACAATAATCTATCTCATACCAGCCTGTAAGTTCACTTTCATACTGGAAATAAGTATTTAAAAAAGAAAGCTAATGGCCTGGAAAGTCGATTGATGAATTCATTTTTAAAAAGTCGCAATATGCATGCTCAGGTACCCTAACGACTACAGGGTCTTTCAATAGGACGGTGCAATACACAACTGCGTCACAGCGAACAATACTTCTTGGCAATAATGGTTATCTATATTACCATAATTAACTGTTTTCTGATGCCGAGTGACGCCAAGCAATTGCAAAATTCAATCTAACATTCGTGAGCACCTAGTATTATAAATGTTATACTAAAGTTGCGAATTGCCTGCCTCCGGATCCCCCACCCCCTTTCCCCCTATAAACTTTGTACACCAGACGCTGTACCAAATTTCTATGAAATACTGTAGCAACGATAATGGAATGTAGCAATAGAGCATGCCTGCTTAATCAAGCACACAGTAGTACCTTTAATGACAAACGAAATGTGCATATGGGAAGAAACAATGGGTACAGGTGAAACCGTATGCGACAAGCTAGTTGTCAAGCTCAACGCAATAGTTGAGGGCGCATGCCTAACATGGCCCAGTGTCTGTCAATACAGGTACACGCAAACAACTGAAGTTTGAAGCAAGTATACTTACTGAGCCAACTGAACAAAGGCTCATAAGTGCTCCCATGATCAAATGTGAGTGTAGCTTGAAGAGATATCACTTTCAACAGAAACTACTTTCAGTCGAGCGCTGGATGCGTCAGCTGCAGTGCAACAACACAACGTCACGTGACCAACAACATGATTCGCGCCTTGGAGAACGTGTGAAAGCATTTTTAAGGCAAAGGTTTGAAAAGCCTTGTGCATTTATTTTTTAAATATTGAATAAATTACTATGTGTCTAACCTTTGTAATCAAAAAAAATTTGACAACGCGAGATAAGTTTGAGCAAATGGTATAAGTAGCACTTTTTTAACCCCACGGACAAGCGCCCGGCTAGCTCAGTCGGTAGAGCATGAGACTCTTAATCTCAGGGTCGTGGGTTCGAGCCCCACGTTGGGCGTATTTTTTTTTTCTTTTTATGCATATGTGAGAAAGTGAAATCAGCAGTGTGAAAGTGACATCACTCATTTGCATATGCATCTTGTTGGAAGCTCTTTGTCCTGCATAGGCTGTCAGTAGTAAATGCTGTAAATGCTTTCAGAGCTATCGGCGACCTTCAAGCGCCCATAAGCCAGAGCCGTTATCCGAGCACTCAAAAGAGGAGATCCGGGCAAGTTGCGATCATTCGGGCAAACAGTCAAGACCGCATTGCACACGCGAGTTGCTTCTCACACAAGTCACAAATATGCTTCCGAGTTCTTCCAAATGTCTGTTCACAATATCTCTATCTCAAGCTGTAACTTGCGTCTTTCAGATTATCACACGTCTGTCAGTCTTCCTCCGACTTCCGTCGTGAGGCGCCACCCAGATGGTACTCTCCCCCACGAAAAGCAGGCACAAACGTTAGCCGACGGCGGAGAGTAGGAAAGGGCGATAGGAGAAGGTGGTGAACGGTCGGATCGGCCGCATCTGGCTGGCATTGAAAAAATTAGAGGATGCGCTGGATTATGTGAACTCTCACCCTAGATGCAGGTACTTCGACGACTTTGGGTGCTCCGATTGTGCGAAGGTTGGATGGCAGTTTCACTGGCCTGACGGGTTCTAGGGAGGACAGAAGGGGTTTAAGCGAACTTTAAGCGAACTGTGCTTCACTTCAGTCATGCCAGACTGATGAGATGTAACTAACGTTCTCCACTCTTGGTGTATATATTGTAAATAAACCTTGTGCTACTCGTTCTCGATGCGAACGCGTTCCTCCCTTCAACAACGTGCTTAGCGGGAATGAGTCGAACGACGGCATAGGCCAGCTATACCCCTTTTGACATGCCCGAACCCAGCGCTTACAATATTCATACAGTGTCAGGAAAAACGCCTTAATGAACAGGACGAAGGAGTCTGGCCGTCGCGCTTCTTCTCTACAACGAAATTGCCTATATAACGAAAAACCTTGCATGTGCCGGCCGAATTTCTATCTTTCATATGTATTATGAAAGCATCTATACATTGAAGAAAACTACGACGAATTTGTCTGCACAACGAAGGAATTTAGCTTAAAATGACGTATCGTTGGGCTAGCTGGTCACAATTCATCTTGGGTACTAAGCGCGAACACACAAAAGAAACAAGGAAGGAGATGGGACAGAGCGCCACTTACAAGTGCTTTATTCGGAGGCACACCACACACTTATATGGCCGTCTTACACGGAAGGAACACAATCAGGTCAAGATTGATATGGAAGCGAACTGGTTAAATATTTCTTTTCAGCCATATATAAATATATTGACGGGTCGCTGACGCACATGCTTCCTTTCTTTCCGATAAAGAAAGCTTCAATTGCTTCCCGAGCTTTTGTAACTTTACTCTTTGCTAGAATCCGCGCCCCTGCAAAACGTGGCTCACAAGAACGTGGCGGACAGGACATAATGTACTTGGGTATGTTTGGCCCTTCTTTATCTTGCTCTACATTTCTTTCATCTTCCCTAATTCGGTCGTTAACGCAGCGCCCAGTTTGCCCTATGTAGGTGCGGCCGCATGAGAGGGACATTTCGTACACGACACCTTCGGCGCACTTCATAAACGGTCGCCCATGCTTGGTGCCGCATTCATTTTTATCTTCCCGTATTCTTTCGATACGAGAACAAAGGCTTCCGAGCTTTTGGGGGGCTGAAAACACAAGCGGCACCCCATGTCGGCTAGCAGCCTTCTTTAAATTGTGGACCATCTTGTGTACATGGGGCACCACCGCAGGCCTCACCACCACTTCTCGAACGGGATCTTCCCCAGTTCTCACAGCCACACTCTTCATTTTTTGTAGCCTCACAGCCACACACTTCATTTTTGGCTATGAGAGCTGGGGAAGATCCCCCTGGATGGTTCAGTACACCGACGTCATCGCAACCAGGTGCGGAGAGCATCGGATGCTGTACCGATAGTCTCTCACGCTAACCCCTGCATCAAGCTTCCAGCGACTGAAACTGCAGTGCAGAGATCGCCTATGCCAGAAGCTCCGCAAGCATGCCGTAAGGGTACACGTGTACGTCGACCAGTGCTTCGTTATGGCATTGACTGCTAGGTATGAATGGATGTGATAACAGATGTGACTGAATTGGATATCTTCTTCGCATGTCTTGCGTGTTTAAACCCATCGCACGTGTGCGGATTAGCGATGCACCGCGCCTACATAAACCCTTGTTTTTTTTGTGCAATAAATCAATCTTGCAAAAGCTGCTGCTGCGTCCACATCGGTTATTACAGATAACTTTCACCGAGATTTTTTCGCTGTTCATTATTTTTCGCGTTCAGCTCAGCTGGTCTTTATTCGTTCGGTGAATACCAGCGTTCAATAATTTTGTTGACGCTCAAATATGCATGTATGACTGCACATCCTGCCTTTCAACTCCGTAGTTGCATCCGATAGACAGAAAAACAGTTTTCTACAGAAGCAGGCTACACAGCAAGGGCAAAGCGCATACGGCGATGTCTATGCAGGAATTAACAGAATGCATATGATATTCAAGCACGAACAAGATGAGGCCACACAGTTGTAACATTATGCGGGTACAGCGCTCCAGCGAGTAATATAGAAAATAAAAGGGACAAGGTATACACGACCCCGTGTTGACATCAGTGAGCTTGTCCAGTTCGTTGAATGTCGAGCGAATTAAGACAGCGAGGACCCGGGCCATGGCTCCCCTGACCCCTATGCGTAACCCCAACTCCCTAATGCTAATTTTCGTCACAGCGACAGTAAAAATGGACGCAAATAAGAAAACAGAAAAGATAGCTTTCGTGGGCGGCATATGACTTTGACATCGGCAAGCGCACGTTGGCTTTGTAGATACGCGCCGATTGCAGTCTAACTCCTGTAAAAACTTGCTTTTATTAAATGAGCCCTTTTCGGGTAAAACCGCATTCCCGAAGGGAAAAAAAAAATTCGGCGTAGTTTTTTAATGCGAATGTTATTCTTGACATTGCCAGGCCAGTTTTCTTTCCGGCAAGCTAACTACACACTTATCTAATATATATATATATATATATATATATATATATATATATATATATATATATATATATATATATATATATATATATATATATATATATAGGCCGATCCCGAAGGTATAGTGCACTCTAAATATATGGGCCGACCCCGAAGTTCAAAGCGGAAACGCTATTACGCTGTTCGAAACCAGCTTCGAGCAGTAATTAAGCCGTGATCCACGGTCCCGTGTATTTACCGCTGTTAATACGTACGAGCATGCATTCAAGTGACCTAACTCACCCAGTTTTCAGCAATAATGACGTGCAGTGAGTTGCAATGTGTTTGTAAATTTCGTATTTCCTTTATCGCGCCTCCACGAACATTCGCTCCACTTTGTCTAACGTGGCCTTGACGCACACCGTCCTGAGAGAGAGAGAGAGAGAGAGAGAGAGAGGTAATGCGGTGCGGCATTCTATAACAAAGCTAGCTGCGCCTGGCAATCGTGTGACATCACATGCCGGCCACACAGAAACGTGCGATTCAAAATGACATTCCCAGTCTTACGTTCCGTACATACACCCATTCCTCTACATTTTGTCGAGAAACGAGAGACGTTAGACGCCACCTGAGCCGTACGCAGCTCTCTCAACGAGGCAGGGCTGCGGGCGGAGCGGGCCGAGCCAAACGTGACCGCGATTTCTACGAAAGAATGAAAGCGTGCCTTGGAGTGAAGGCGACCGACGACGAAGCCCAGACCGGTCGTTATATATATATACAGTATATGCGATGGCGTTCTTGACGATTTCACGGCGGAATCCGGGATAACTCCATGCTCTCACGCCAAAACTTCATACGTCTCGGGCATAGGGAGAAAAAGAAACTGAGAGAACATTATAACTGTACGGGTCGAGTTTGCGGCATTAGGCGGTTAAATGAAGAAAACGAAGCAGTAAAAAGAACGACGATGTGAGGGGATGATAGCGCGCGACATTTTCGCGGACAAGGACGCGACGGACACGAACAATGCATCAGACACAATGCGGTTGAGAAGGTACACGAAAGAATGACAAAAAAAGGAAGCAATACCGGAAGTCATCCAGACGGCAGCATGATTTGTGTATCCTGTAGGGGTTGAAGGACGGAACTTCGGGATGAAAACCCCAAACTTGGGAGGGATTTATTCTACATTATTTACAGAGAGGTGAGCGACAAGTAACATTCGTACAGTCATTACGGGCCGGCAGCAACTCGGACGCTGCGGCCCGCGGCAAGAAGTTCGAGAGAGGTGAATCAGGGAATCAGGGCATGTCCCAGAATGCTCAGGTCTCTCTGGAAGGCTTCTTATAAACCCTTCGAGCACTGTAAGTCACGTCATGTTTGACCAATGGGAGAGTCCGCTCCGATGACGCCACTTTCAGCCAATGGTAGGCGCCCGTGTCGCGGTGTCACACCTGGCGGCTCTCTGTGGTCTTGCCTCGCAGACTGGCAATGCACTTCTAACAAGGAGAAGGGGAGGGCTGCTCATGCTCCATTGTCGGATGCCCACCTGCTAATCCCGGCGGCGCACGAACTTGTTGGCACGTGAACTTGTTGCCTTAAACTTGTTTGCTCGGCCGCTCCTCTGGAATGCGCTTTCCTGCTTCTGCATTCCTCAATTAGCTGTGCTGCGTTTCGAAGTGGTTTTGGGAACTCGAAGTAATCGCAGGAAACAGCTCCATATCTAACAGCTCGTCCTCGCCCCGGTTGTTCTGAATGGCCGGTGAACTCAATTCGCTGGCCATGAGGAACGCTGAAAGAAGCTGCAGGGTACTGGGGTCAAGCCTCGTTTGACAACCCTCGGGATCCTGGGCCCTGGAGAACAAACGTCAAACAAACAAAACAGCACAGCGCTGCACCACGCGTAAGCGCAGGCTCTTCACCCCTGACTCGCCAGACTATTACTGAGTCAAAATCAACCCTGATCTTTTAGTTCCCCAATTTTGACAAAGCAGTTCCAACCACCCTTCCAAACAGCTATCCATTTCTCCTCGATTGCCGACAAGACCAGAGTACTATTGTTGTTGCAAAACAAAAGGGTCGTTGACGATGCAAACAACAAATGAAAACAGCCGAACATTACTTAAGTGGCCTAACTACACGAACAGCATGTTTCCAATCTATCGCAGTGGCGTACTTATCGCACGTAATGGTGCCACTGAACTCATCTGGTCAACCTCACAAGTACGTAATCACAAGCGCGCTAGCCTTGTGGTCACTATTCAGAACGCATACTTGTGTCGTAGGCAAACTCTTCATTACGCTTACTCACGTTTCTTCCTTTAGTCCCTCTAGGACACGTGACTTAAACGAACAATTAAACTTGCGGGACTTACACACTCCGCAGAACCCTTAAAATTATTGCGTCTTTTACTAACTCTTTCCACGCACGTTCACAAAAGAAGTCAGAATACGGCTGCCCTCCACACACACTAGCAACCCAGTCATAAATCTGCTTCCTTCCGTCCACACAGGACACGCGCTAATGGAACTAAGAACGCTTCTCAGTGCAAATCATGCACTCACTGAAAATCTACGCGCTTAACCTTAGAAAATTCAACACTTAAAAAGAAAGAAGGTTAAATAAAACACGCGCTTTACCATAGGCCTTTCGACGATAACCTTGACCTTCAGGTTACTTACACACACAAAAAAGAGCCTATATACTTATTAATGAGCATCTCGCGAGACTATATGTTTACACAAACGCGTCTTTCAAATCTCGGAGCTTTCTCAAACCAAAACATAAACAAAGCTCAAACCTTACACATTGAAAGAAATCCTAGTCTCAATTCGCGAAAACATTCCCATGCTCAAAATAACAAACAAAACACTTCATTTCTACGGAAGCTCTCTTGGCCTCCCTTTCCAAACGCTTACGTCTGACTCATACTTTGAGTCGAACCCGCGGTGGGCGAAGTTTACAAGCTACTCTGGCTATGGAGGAACAACAAAAGGGCTGACTCACTATCAGCTCCTTCAAGACGTTACGGTCTCCTGCCAATTTGCGTCCTCCCGCCCCGCTTTCAACACAAACTCGATTGACCGCGTCGCTATTCCCCACCTGGTCTCGTCCTGCCACCTTGCGTTTCTTCGAACTGCACGCTGAGCTGTGAAAAGAACTACGGAACGACGAGGAGTTTAACTGCGTCGTGCCCTTTGTCCGCGTCCGTGCAGAACATTCTTCGCGGTCCCCCTTTGACCGGTGGCTCGAACGTTCTGGATGCGTCAACATCGTCCGAGACAACCGCATCTTTTTCCTCGCGCCCTGCCCATTTGGGTTTCTCGCCATTTTTGGCGGCGCTACATTAATTACCGTCTTTCGGTCTTTACTGCGCTTCTTTTTACGGCGCTTTCTCTTTGCACTCGCTTTGCTGTCGCCTTCTCGTGCCTCGTGCTGGCCGGTACACATTTCGTCGGCCCGGATCGGTCTCTTACCCGCACAGTCTGAGTGATTTACATTTAAATCTACTCTCACTTTGCCTCGACTGGCGGACAGCCCAACCGACTCTGGCACAATGCAGCAGGCTTTACTCGAGTAAGACAACTCGCACTCTTGCGAACTGCCCTCTACTACATTGCCCAGCTCACGCTGTGCATCGGCACACAGCCCGTCGGTATCGAACGCTGTCTCACGCGCACAGTCCGAATGATTAACAACTGAATCATCCCTATCTAGGCTATCTAGACTGGCGGAGAGCCGCACCGATCCCTGAACAATACAGTTGTTCTCTCGTGAGCTACGGAGCTCGCCACCCCGAGAGCTATTCTCAACTGCATCGTCCAGCTCGCACTTCACTTCTGCACGCAGATCTGGCTCTACATGGGTGCTCGCGTCTGTCGCGTCAACAGTACCCTTTTCCTCGCTAGCAACCTCGCTAACCTTACCAGCGACGCACACACGTGGTAACTGTGCCAATTTGTTCGCAGCTGGCCTAGCTGTCTCCACAGTCATCTGTTGGCACAGCACCTCGTCGCTCTCACTACGGCCTTTAACGGCCTCTGTTGCCACTAAGGCATCGTTAGCAGCTAGCCTTTTCCCTTTACTTATGAATCTGCAGCTAATCTCACAGGCACTACTCTTCTCGTCGGCTTCTGGCGAAAATCCGCTCGATGCTGCCTCATTCTTTCGCTCTGTACTACGTACAGAATTCTCAGACAGCCGTTGTCTCTGTGCCAATAACTGATCACAATACTGTATCTCTTTGATCAGTGCTGCCTTCTCTCTCTCATACTTTTGCTCACGCTCAAGTTCGCGTTCATTCTCACGTCCGTGACGCTCACACCTAAGAGTAAGTTCTTGAAGCTCATGCTTCCGTTCATTCTCGCGTTCTTCACGCTGACGCTTACTCCTAAGTTCACGACGCTCTCGCAAACGTACACGACGCTCACGCTGCCGTGGCTCCTGTATCACCTCCCAAGCAAGCTCAATGCTTTTATCATCATTGCCACTATCTTGAATCGCCTTTATGATAGCTGGCGTTTCCATCCGTTCGTCCGCCTCAACTCCCAAATCGTCGCACACCAACAACAAATCCAACCTCGTCAACCTTCTAAGATCCATGGCAGCTGCCCCGACAGGTGGTTAAAACTGTTTTCCTTAATTAATTTGTGCAAACACACAATGCATCAAACTCCCGATTCCCAGAACTATCAAAATGAACACACAAAATTTGAGTCTGGCGAATCATAAGGAAAAAAACCACGCGCTCACTTACGGTTGCAGCACCCTGCCATCCGGTTCATTCGTCCGCTGTTCCCTCCCGGTTCCTCCGGATTCCCTGGGTCGAAGGCTCGCTCCTTCTTCGCTACTCCCAGTTTCTTCGGACCTCTTTCGACGAAGGCTCTCTCTTCTTCGCTCTTCCCGGTTCCTTAGGATCTCTCTCGACGAAGGTTTATCCGTAGCGCTGCCACCAGCTGATGCATTCGGAGGCGATCCTACCGCTGCCAACCAGATGTAGGGGTTGGAGGACGGAACTTCGGGATGAAAACCCCAAACTTGGGAGGGATTTATTCTACATTATTTACAGAGAGGTGAGCGACAAGTAACATTCGTACAGTCATTACGGGCCGGCAGCAACTCGGACGCTGCGGCCCGCGGCAAGAAGTTCGAGAGAGGTGAATCAGGGAATCAGGGCATGTCCCAGAATGCTCAGGTCTCTCTGGAAGGCTTCTTATAAACCCTTCGAGCACTGTAAGTCACGTCATGTTTGACCAATGGGAGAGTCCGCTCCGATGACGCCACTTTCAGCCAATGGTAGGCGCCCGTGTCGCGGTGTCACACCTGGCGGCTCTCTGTGGTCTTGCCTCGCAGACTGGCAATGCACTTCTAACAAGGAGAAGGGGAGGGCTGCTCATGCTCCATTGTCGGATGCCCACCTGCTAATCCCGGCGGCGCACGAACTTGTTGGCACGTGAACTTGTTGCCTTAAACTTGTTTGCTCGGCCGCTCCTCTGGAATGCGCTTTCCTGCTTCTGCATTCCTCAATTAGCTGTGCTGCGTTTCGAAGTGGTTTGGGGAACTCGAAGTAATCGCAGGAAACAGCTCCATATCTAACAATCCTCATAGCATCGACTCATCCGCGTCGCGCAAATCAGGCGCGTATATGCGCTGATATCTAATTGCGTTAGCTCTATTTTACGTTACACCTTCGAGCAAACGTGCAGCCGGTGCGGTTGGAGTCGAACCCGCGTCTTCACACTCGTCGGGACGCGCCTGATTTTCGCGACGCGGATGAGTCGATGCTATAAGGATACATAAATCATGCTGCCGTCTGGGTGACTTCCGGTATCGCTTCCTTTATATATATATATATATATATATATATATATATATATATATATATATATATATATATATGATGGCTCTAAATATGAATCCTGAGTCTTCATCTCCGGTATCTTATACACACAGAAAATACGCGCATTTCGTCGGCTTCTTTTATAATAGGTTATCTATAGATTTCAAAGAAAGAGAGAGGGGGGGGGGGGTTTGTAAAGAGAAATATTCCGGCAGAACCCATCTCCCTATGTGCAAATTACAACTGCATCTGCACTGTTGTCGAATAAACTTGGACTTTGAATCTCGACGTCAATGCGACTAGCATTGAAGCAATACTGCTCCACCTAGCGGTGCCGCTATGAAGTCCGCGCGTATTTGGCGCGGGTTTTATTCTACCGAGCATGGGAGATATATAAAGGGTCTATTTTTCTTCATTGCAAGGTGCATCACATCCCGGTGACATACCCAATAAACCTAAGTTGGCATCAAAATGTGGCATCAAAGAGCATTGCGGATGGTGGACGTTGTCAGTCAAGCAAGACCTTAGCAAAAGCGCGATTCGGGCAAGAAAAAAAAAAAAAAAACTATGTCGAGCTATATGGATGTATGCATTAAAAAAAGATGAGCGCCGTAAAGATGTTCGTACAGGGTGCCCTTTCCGAGGATCTTCGCCTTGGAGGTCATGAATTGATTAACCTGTAATGACAGCTGCCGAGAAAGGACAGTACTTTTAAACTATAAGCCGCACGCACGTCTGTCAGATATAAAGGGCCTTTCTTCCGGTCTTTCCACAAACATATATGCGTAGATAAAAAGAAAAAAAAGGTGGTGATCACCGCGCATTTTGCCGGAGAAAAGCAAGTGAAGAAGACGCGATGAGGCGCACGGAGCACTGTTGCGTTGAAAGTATACAGCGTACTAGTACAATGTAGTTGAAAGAGAAGGACAGAGTGCTGGCATTACACATCTGCGCGCATCTCAAACGCCGCTGCCGCTGGTTGTACCGAACACTCCCATGCAGTTCTCAGCAGCTACTATGCGTTAAATACCTTTCAAAAGATCCGCGTTTTGACAGTGCAGCTACAGCACCAGTTTAACGAATTGTCGTGGCAGGCATTTTGGGAACAAAACCAACAAAACTTCGTCATATGGCAGGTACGGCGGGAATGCGACGGCGAGAGAAAGCGACGCTGCTGTGCGCGCTGTCAACAGTTTTATGCCTGGTCAGCAACCAGGAAGTCGCGAGTGCGGGTAGTGCGGGTCTGCGCAGCAAGGCCACTATGCGATAAAATAAGGCGCAGAGTGAAGGCGAAGACACGCACACAGAGGCAGCGCGCGATAATGCGGACAGGGGGGGGGTGGGGGTGATTGGGGGGGGGGGGGACGGACGAAGGTATAGAAGTAAACACGATAACGATTTTACACGCAACCTGCAGCACTAGGTCACAGGCACTCCACCTACGAAGTGAATGTACTTCCATAAATGAGGCAGAAAATGGACGTCCTATATGAAAAGGAATCCATCGACCCAGGTACAGTCGCGAACAAAAGAGAAACGCTTGGCATTTTGGACAGGAAAGGAAAGAAGCTAGAAAGTCCGAGGCCTTCGCATTTTCAATCAATGCTAGTAACAAAGGATGACGTCCTATAGCACCCCCCCTTTTTCCACCACCAAGGGCTGTCAATAAACACACACACACACACACACACACACACACACACACACACACACACACACACACACACACACACACACGCACGCACACGCACGCACACGCACGCACACGCACGCACACGCACACACACGCACACGCACACACACACACACACACACACACACGCGCACACACACACACACACACACACACACACACACACACACACACACGCACGCACACGCACGCACGCACACGCACACACACGCACACACACGCACACACACGCACACAGTAAAAAGATAACAGAAACGAAAACAAAAAGAACAAACATGCGTTCTACAATCCTCACAGCCAATACAATCCTGTATGATGACATGATGTTATTGAATATCGGCGTTACGGGGCGTGCGAGTTCATTAAATAGTACCTAGACCTAGTACGGTCCATTGCAGTGGACGGTACAACTCATAGGAGTTAACCAACCTGCGCGAGCCCTACTTATCTATCATGAATCAAGTACGAAAGAAAGAAAAAGAAAGAAAGAAAGAAAGAAAGAAAGAAAGAAAGAAAGAAAGAAAGAAAGAAAGAAAGAAAGAAAGAAAGCGCAAGAAAGGTAGCGCTTGTCTGTCGTCTCTTCTCTTCCGTCCTCGTGCATATCTGCGCTGCAATTCACCAATACGTTGTACAACCAACTAGCCCAAACAACCACATTACCAAACTTGTCAACCACGATCGAGTTTGGCCCGCAGCTCCTAGAATGCATTTGAGTCCATGCCCACTCCGCAAATTCGCTTGTCCCCCTTGTTAGATACGTATACACTCTTCATTCTACCAAGCACCTATAGAGAGTACCAACGTTATACAAGTATTTCAGCCCGCGCACTTGAAAAAGCGTTCGCCTGTTGGAGGGTAGCGATTTCTTCGGCACTTTGTCTTGCCTCTTTCCTAAATATGCATGCCATGCTTCTTCGCGGTGTTCTACCGCCCCAAGTGACAAATGGCGAGTTAAATTTAGAGCAAAGCAAAGCGGCTGGGAACGGAAAGAATGATACAAAAAATCCGGGAGGGCGAGCATGCACGGGGTGAATCTGACAGATCTATATCCTGTTTTCAATAGGAGCGGATTGCAGAGCCCGCATTCCTTTTTTTTTCCCTTCCTTTTTAGGCACGAAAAGCTTTTTTTTTTCTCTTTCTTATCGTATGCAACTGGTTTAGGAGGAAAGCTTACATATTTTCGTATGGAAGGCAGGTGCATGTATACCGCCGAACGCCGGTGCAAGCTACTGGAGAGAGTTCAGCTCCCGGAGGATTTTACTTGCAGCATGGTTCCCTTTGCTAAACGTCTAGCAATGCTTCAGCTACCCCTATAGGCGATTGAAAAATTCGTTTAGCAGTTCTTCGCAAAACAAGCATCCCCTGATACGGTTACCTGAGAGGGACACTAGAAAGATATATTATTTTAGTTATGCTAGCAAATTACAATTATACATGAAAGGGGAAGAAAAAAATGCCATCCACTCCACAGAGTTTCGTACAATACCTGAATGAAACTCCATGATTCACCCGACTGTAGCAATAACCTAAAAAGCACAGAAGCCTGATATTGAAACGATTATGCCACGTACGCATTATTTTTTCTTTATTGGATATAAATAATGTCAAATATGCAGAACACACTTTACAACTAGCGAAGACACACAAACGGACAAAACAAGCACACTGTGGCAGATAATGATATCAATGTTGCCTTACACTAACGAATCAGGTAAGTGTTCAGTTTTATTCAGTGAAAAAAGAAAAGGAGTACATTTAGAAATATTTCGTTTCAAGCTACAGTCGGTCCATATGACATAAAATGTCTTCGTCGTACTGAATGGAGAATATGAACGAACAGGTCGCGCATCAATGTCGCAGTTCCTCAACGCCATTCGGTTGCGCCAGGTGCTGTACAGGCCAAGGAGGAAGGAAAGGTCACATTTTTAAGTCATCGGCTTCGAGCGCCCAGAAACGGATTCCACGTGAATTCAACGGCACGTCTTTTTCTTTTTTTTTTCTTTCTTTTTTGAGCGTCCGCTGGAGCATCCTCCCAGGAAATGAAAGCGGTCGAGGAAGACATGTTCGATTGACTCGGGCTTCCTGCACAATCGGTAGTCGATGCCCCATGACACGAACAATCCCTTGTCCTACATCCAAGTTTTCGCAAGCAACGTCGCAGTGTGTAGCTAAAAGAAAGAAGCGTTGACCCCTACGGGGACAAGCATATGTTCTTAATCCTCTTTATTACATCACCCCTTCTGCCTCCACGGTACATAGTTCTGTACGATGGTTCCGGAAACATACACTCCCTCAGACCTTTCGATAGTCGCTTACGTGTGACAGTTGAGAGGTGCTATAAGCTAAAACGGGCTGTCAGAAAGTTGCACGAAAATATAACTTCAGGGAGAAATCTACTGGCATCGTGTCGTAATCCCTCTTTATAGATAATACAACAAAATTTGGTAGCGCTGACGACAACCGTATAGGGAAATAGGTGCGTAGAAATCGGGGATGGAAGCGGTGAAGGAAGTTTCGAAGCAGCTGTGGGAGCAACAAATTTGGCACATTGTAGCAGGTTTGGAGCATAAATTGTCTGTTTTCACGCAGTAAATACACGTTTTGGAGCAGCTTAATAAAGGTCAATATGAGTGAAATACAGGTACGTGAAGAAAAGGTGTTCCTTATTTGACTTTGCAGAACACTATTAGGTTACGGCGGATAAGTTCTGCGGTAGCCTGCAAGACGTAAAATTCATGACAGGGAAAAATTGTCATACACCCGACTGTAGCATCGACCTAAAATGGAAACCCGTACAGGGGTTTCTCAGAAACCTCCATTAAATTACATACCGTATGCACCAACTAACTGTGGCCAAGAAAGATGCAAACGAGGGCTTTCCGTGAACAGCACCCACTCTATGTGATAGGCTTATGTTAATGCCAGCCGAGCTTTCTTTTTTTTTTCATTGCGAACAAGTAACTAATATTTAATTTTAATGAGCAGATATTTATTACTTATTCCATACGGTGCCAATGCGAAGGTTGTGCAATACGTCGAGAAATGACCGATAACAGCGTATACAGTGACCTAGGTCAAGTGTGGTCCTTATTTCGAAAAAAATAAAGAAAGAACAAAACCTGCGAAACATATATATATTTTAAATCCACGTAACAACGCGTCCCAGAACCAGTAATATAAGTCATCTCAGGCGTAACCGTCGTCATCAGTGCACCGTGCATATTACGAGCGTGCAAACCAGTGGCACGGTTTTGTAACGGTTCGGAAAGCGAACCTTTGCAAGATCGCGCTACTTCGCGTTTGGTGCAGGGACCGAAGTTGCGCGCCAAAAACTGCCAACACATCAAAAAAAAAAAAAGCGCGGCCGCTTGTTTCCAGTGCCCCTGCTTGACGAAGTTTGCCTAAGGATTGATGTAATATTTGGTGTGCAGAAGCGTTGTCATGCTGAGAGCAGTTTATTTTTACTTTTTATTTATTTCCCGTGCTTTCTTTCTCGTTAAAAAAAAAAAAAAAGCCTTCACAAATCCTACACTCTTTAAACAAATGTACTACACCATTTTAGGTGTATATTTGCCACACAACGATAATTGTCTTCTTTCTTGCTGCGTTTCCTTACTTGAAAACGCTGCGCTCGCTACTTTGCTGTCGAGAATGCTCTGTCATGCTGATAACATGCATGCCGTTCGTGACTTGGGGGTACCGAGCTCGCAGCGTTAAAGAAAGAAAATGCGGACAAGACAGATCACGATTATCGTTGTGTGGCAAGATACGACCCAAAGGGTGTAACTTTGTTTAAGAGTGTAGATTGTTTTAAGTGCCGTTATCGGTCATTTTTCACCGTCATCAATACATTTTCATTGACATCTCATCGATTACGCATGCGATTGGATTGGATTGGAGAAACTTTATTGTTGCCTGCAGTTGGGCGCTCGCGCGCCCCGACGAGGGCCTACGTCATCCTCGAAGTTGCCGTTACTCGGCGCGGGTCTCCGCTCGCCGTTGCTGGCTCGCTGGGTCCGTGCCTTTCGAGCGCCTCGAGGACCTGCTGGACGGCCCAGAGCTGATCGTCTCGGTCGTAGCTCTTCGCGGCTGCCTCGAGCCGCGGTGGGAGTGTTCTTGATTTAGCGTCCTCTGGATAATTAATGCAGTCCCACAAGATGTGCGTGTAGTCTGCGGTCTCCCTCCGGCAGACTCTGCACATATCTGTCGGATATGTCTCGCGGTACATGCGATTCATCAGTTTCGGGCTCGGTAGCGATCCGGTCTGGAGTTGTCTCAGTACTACCGCCTCCGCTCGACTCAGACTCGGGTGCGGGGGTGGAAGAGTCCTGCGAGCCAAGCGGTAGGCCTTCGTGATTTCATTGTAATCCGTCGTGTGGTCCTTGGTTCCGAACCACGTCGGACGGTCTGTCGCCGGGGCGCGGTTGGTTAGCGCTCGCGCTGCGGCGTGCGCCGTCTCGTTATGGTTCTCATTGCGTTCCGACGCGTCGCCCGCGTGCGCCGGGAACCACTTGAGTCGTACTTTTCGTTCTTCTAGTTTGACCGCTCGCAGTACGCGCTCAGCCTCCCTGCAGATTTGCCCTTTGGCGAAGTTTCGCACCGCCTGTCTTGAGTCACTCTGCACCGTGTGGCAGTCTGCGTCGGCGATGGCCAGGGCGATGGCTACCTCCTCCGCTTGCTCCGGATGCTACGGATGCGAAGAACTTTATTAAAAGCATCCTGAGAAGCGCCGCCCCTTAGGGCGACTGGTAAATGTACAAATTTAACTAACTAAACGCATCCGTGCACAATGAACGAGAAATATTCACAGTGGCCACCATGAATAACACTAATCAAGGTACAGTTGTTGCGTTGTCGTGTAGTGACAACGCGTCCCCGCACCATCTCTGGTGACTTTTAATTCTTAGAGATCTGCTGTTAAGGTAAAAAAAAATTAATTATGGGGTTTTACGCGGCAAAACCACTATCTGATTATGAGGCACGCCGTAGTGGAGGACTCCGGAAATTTCGACCACCTGGGGTTCTTTAACGTGCACCTAAATCTAAGTACACGGGCGCTTTCGCCCCCACCGAAATGCTACCGCCGTGGCCGGGATTCGATACCGCGACCTCGTGCTCAGCAGCCTAACACCATAGCCACTGAGCAACCACGGCGGGATGCGGTTAAGATAGCGAAACAGCGCAGTATAAATATGAAGTGACGTACTGGTCATTGGACGATTGTCAGTGTTTCACATCGCTTGCCGAGAAAAAGCTCCAAGATATTTTTTGAAAACAATAAAGATAAAAATATTCACTTGTTTGTTCCGATCTGCGTGGTTGACCAATGCTTTGAATAAGCTTGATTTTTTCGGGCTTATTTGTCGTTGCACCAAGGCGCCATAAAGCCAGCGTAAAACGACAGCCCATATTTCATGCGCCGAGCGATGGATTTAAAATTTTTGAACTCGATCAGTTTCCGCGAACGCAATTTCGGAGGTTTGCATTTTCGCAGAACCATTATTTGGGACCACTATTTGGCCGCTAAGGTTGACTAAAAACTTACAACCCTGATTTCCCTTTGGGGGCGGCAAAAGCCTAATATTGTGCAGCCCGAGTGCAAATTTGAGCGAAGATTGCGGTTGCCATTGGATATTTGTGACAAGGAAGTTTCACGAAAGGAAGCTGGTCGTTTGTTTCATGAAGGAAGCAGCGCCGCACTAGTAACCGGACGTGGTATGTACAGTACGTGCGAAATAGATTTCGAACGTCATACGGCGCTTGCCCGTTAATCGACTCAGATGTACCAGTAGATCGCAAAATCGAGTGCGTAAATATGTAACGAAAGTGATGAGCCACACGTTGAGCAGACTGTACGACCTTACTCATTCAGCGCAGCTTTTCTTCCGGACTGCCACCATGAAGTGAACGTCAATTCGTCATCCTTAGCTGGTCCGCATGTACGCAAGCGCGCAGTATACATTTATGAAACATTCGTAATACATTCTACAGCACAAAACGACTTTCATATTCTGGTGGCCGAGTTACATGTTATGCTACCGAACAAAACCAAACTCTGAAGACGCCGATTCTGAAACAGATCGCTTAGGCTTGGATTGCAGGGATATGCGCGCTAACCGGCGCATGTTCAGTCGCAGGCTGTGCGCTTGCGACTGAACAAGCACATCCTGCCAAATTTGGAAAATTCATTCGAAATTAGTGTTTTGGCGCAGGCTGGAGCAGCTCGATGGTTTGGCGCAAGATGGCGAAATTGGCGCAGCACTTCCATCCCTGAACTGGAATGGATGAGACTGGTTTCTAAGAAAATGCGAAATGACCCGTCGCATAACAATGTGCGGGAGGGCGATCCCTCCTCCACCTATAAGCTTCGGAACAAATTGTCCCGACTCATTCGAGCTCCTATTGCCAGACGAAAACCGCAAATACTCCGTGGATTTTTTTGTATGTTCATGCGTGAATAATACAGCGCTTGCAGGACATACCGTTATCTCGACAACAGGAACACACCACATATATTGTCGCACGTGCAAACACTGACAGGTCACGGCCTGACCATCGCCGAGTCTGTGTGCGCGATTCCTGCGCTCTTTCCCTCCACTGTTCGGCCGTGTTTCGACATTTGTTGAGGGGGATTCCCAGGTAGAGATTTAGTGTTGTCGACAAGCGGACGTTCTCGCACGCAGATGCCGGCGATGACCATTCGCCATGCCAAAATGCCTGACACTTTTCTATGCTCGGCCGGCTGCCAGTGACATCACAGAAACCATTAACAATGGCCATTACGTTCGTAACATCGTCTTTGTAAGAACAGAAGGCGGCAACATCATCCGCGTAAGCCAGTATTTTAACTTCAATGTCTTCCAAAGTGAAGCCTCGAATGTTACTGCTATAGTTGTGACTTTTGCACACAAGGGCTGAAAATACAACGCAGTCAAAGGCGACAGCGGGCACCCCTTTCGTACGGATGCGTTAACACCAGTGCTCTGCGTTGGCTCCCGATTAACAATTGGACTGGTCGTACAGTTTTTGTAGGCCATTTTAACCCCGTCCGAGATTATGTGTCCCACACCGAGAACATCGTGGCACGCATACAACGGCAAGCGGCATGGAACGTCCGCATGAATTTCTCGCGGGCAAGCCAGCGCGTTGAGAAGCTTGACGCGTTTCGATTGCGCCTCCTCAACAGGCTGATCCGATGCAACTAGCAGCGATTGTACGTGTTCGCAGAGACTTCTGCATTTAAAGAAGTATAGATTGCTCCGAAATCCAGGAAAATGAGGGCAGATGAAGCGCAATAAACAAAGCAACAAGAATGCCTGAATCCACAAGCACGGAGGTAAAGACAAATCCATGCACAATACTATAACTACAGTGTACTAGAATATAAGGCTAGTGGGCTCAGCGGCGCCGGGTGCTCGCTGTGCAAATTCGCGGCGTCTCTTCTTTGCATGTGTAGCAATATGCGCTTTTCCTGTGGCACACCAGGCATCGCACTGTCGATTTCAATGTAGAGCTATGTTTCCAAGTTGACATCGGCGGATTCGCCTCTCCCCGCTGCCACTAGTGTGCAGTGAGCACACTACCCTTATATTCTAGCACTCTGTACTTTAACTATACCATCATTTCCATAGTGAGTGAACGATTGCAGCGCTACAGCTCCCTATAGTAATTATTCTAGGAAACTCTATGCTACAAAGCAAGCTCAATATGGTTTCCTTGCGTCTTTCCGATTTGCCATTACCATCCCAGAATGACCCTCTCGCCCCCTCCGCAAAAAAAAAAGAAAAAAAAGAAAAAAAGAAAGAAGCCAGTGCGTGAGAGCAGCTCGCATGGTTGTGCAGAGATGCAAAAATGAAAAAACGGGCGACGCCGCCTTGAAGTTCCCGCACCACCTTGCTTTGACGTCATGAATCTTTACGGCGTCTGCTCGCGGGCATATTAATTTTTTTACCGGTACAGATGAACTACTGTATTTTGAAGGGCGTAAAGAATGAACTTGGCAAGTTTTGACAACTTTTACTGTGCCACAACGACAAAAAAAGCGAAAAATAATTCAGAAATTTGTGACGTCACACTGATGTACCATAGCTGGGCTTTCGGCGAGAAAAAAAATTAAATTTGACCTTTATTTTCTGATAAACGATCTCTTACCGCGAAATTAACGAATATATAGTCTTGAAAAGAATAGTTTTTTTTTTCAATCTAAACTGATCAAGTTGTTCTCTCTAGTGTCTATTTAGGGTGGGCGATACGGGTACTGCAGACTCTGGGTCCCGTCTCTGACATGCACATAGACGGGGACACATTTATCACATATGCAAAAAAAAAAAGTTTTCGCAAGGTTTGATACATAATGAAAAAGCATAACATATATTTAATTACGACAATATCCACAGCTCTCGGTATCAGTTTCGATTGCCGAGGATATGGAGGCCAGCGTGACGTCCCGTTCCGGTGGCGCTCCGAAGCACTTGGAGATTGACGGTCACGTGACTACCTCGATTCACGTCATGGAAATGACCTCCACGCTTTCCGTTCAGCGATTTACACGCACTACAGTCACCAAGAAAACATAGAAAGTAATACTCGTGGAATTCTAAACTTTATTCCTGGCACGTCCACACGACACATACTTCTCCGCATACTTTTTTTGAGGCAGCGCGGTGCGTGACATGTACATGCACGAAGGCACTACTTGCGGACAGTCCGCGGTGCCAGGACTACACAAGGGGCGTAAAACGGCCACATATGCTCGCGTTATAGCAACCGTGCACTTTGTACAACGCGTGCCTCAACTACGTAACAGTCTCAACAAGGTCCGGTCTGCAGCGTATCGCGGGTCACCCCCGCTACCACATGGCCCTCTGCACCCCGGACAGGTAGTTGTAGTCGGCCAGGTGCCGGAACATCATGCGCGACACCCGCCAGGGCCGCACGAAGCCCCTCGCCCGAGACGTGATCACGCAGCGACCATGGAAGCGCGTGTAGCAGCTGTTCAACGGCAGGGCTGCGATCTCCTTGTCAGCAATTTCCTGCAAAATAGAAGAAAGAGGAAGAAAGGATTATGCAGATCCTACGCACTGTGGGGAATCGATGCATGCGAAGCTATCTGTTCTGTTTGCGTTCATTGACGATACTGCCGGCGACGTCGACGGCATACGACGGTTCGTGGTGCGATGTTAAATGCTACCTTGCGTGCACCACTTGTGTTTGTCTACGTACAGTGCGCAGAACAGTCAGCGAGACGTGTTTTCTCGAGGCGTTGCTGTTGCGCCATTGTACTACGTATAGGTTGCGAGAACGTTTGCACTGTCATTCCCTCGCACGGCGCATCGCATCGGGGTCTGAAGTGTTGATACGCTGGACGGCCGCTTGCTTATTGTCATTTTCACGCTGCGGTGCTTTAATGCGGCAAAATGTTGCCACGTCTATAGTAGTTGCGCTTTTTGTTGTTGTTGAAGAGACCCCCAACGAATCAGTTGTTACGTATAAAGATGCACGGGAATGACTATGTGCAAGTATATTTATAAGGGCATATATGCATGTAGCACTGCCAAGAACGAACAGTCCGTTCCAGGTTATAACGTCGTCGTCCTCATCGTCCCTTCAATCATGATAGGCCTGCTTCAATTGGCAAATGACAACTGTTCCATGGCATTACCCACGGTGGGAGAAGCTCCGTACCGGAGCTCTAAAGGGAGTCGTCGGAACAGTGGGTAGATCTCGAGCCTCGATACGTGAACGACGTCACAGGACGGAAGTCTAGACGACGAGCTGGGACTGACAGGGGCAATCTATAGATAACAAGTGTCACCTGGCTCAGCACACTGTATGGTCCCGTGTACCGGGAAACAAGCTTTTCGGACAAGCACACACGGCGGGAAGGGGACCAGAGAAGCACAAGCACTTTCTGACGGCGCATGTCCCTTCGTCGCGATCCTCTCATTTATGTATAAGCTGTCACGAACGAAGAGTGGAGAGGCTGTTACTCGCTTGTTTCGTCACGGCGTTGGCTTTACGCATTCTCTGTCTCCTCTTTCTAACATTCTATCTCCCCTTTGGGCTGTCGCGCTTGAGTACAAAGGTAAGCGCTGCAGCTCCTGCAATGCTTTCGCGGGGGCCTGGGACTCGCAGCCATCCAGAGGGCATTGTGCCGACACCCAGGGAATGCCCGTGGAAAGGCCTCAAGACACTTGTCCCGCGCCCCTGCCATGTACATTATACAAGCTCTCAACCAAACCACTACCCGACAAGGCGAGCAAGACAGCAACGGCAGCAGTTCAAAAATGGAAGGAAGAGGAAATAAAGCTTCGATTTAAAAACGATTAAAGAATGTGGGGAAAGAAGTCGGTTAACTAACGCCTTAAATCACCTTCCATAACAGAAAATACAACGACAATCAACTATACAGTAGTTTGCTTCGGCAACCTCTTCCCGGCCGATATACAAAACCTGCAAGTGCACTTCTCCACACGCCTCGTTGGACCTAACCAAGATGGCGGCCCTCGGACTAGTAAAAACATGGCGCCTGTGACGTGTTTCCGGCTCAGCAACAGCTTGACAACTGTGAGAATTTGTCATGTTGGTCGAAATGAAAAAACCACAGTTTAGAGTGATAAAATCGAGCATTCCGTTTACAATCTAAGTAGAATTATAATTTTAAATTGGCGCAGGAAGTCGCAAGAAAGCAGAAAGAGGCGTGAACTGGCAGTGAAACCTTGGTACTTCAGATGCAGTCAATGAAATTACTGTACGTAAGCCGTCTGTTACTAAGTGCCGCATACTTATCGCTTAAAATCGCAGTAATTATGTTACAGAGGCGTTTGCGCTTTCATTTATGTGTATTACGAACCATAAAAAAAAAACTTCACTCTAACGAGCGGCTCTGCCTTCACGCCGACGAGCGAAGCGGCAGAGACACAGTGTGACATGGTGGCGCACATGAGTGCTTTATTGTACGCGCGCGATTTAGCGAGCGAGTACTCCGAGTTCTGTGGTCCCTTCCTGAGATTCAAAACGCCATCGATTAATCGTGCCGACAAGGGGTGCGCAAAACAGCAAGAACAACACTGTTGACACAGCCTTGCTTGCAGTGGCGAAAAAAAAAAAAAAGTTGCAATGACGGTCCACACCGTGACCGCGGGTTACGCGCAAGCGTATACCGGTGCTATTCCCTTTCTCTGCATTGAACGTAGAATGTTTTAAAAATGCTTTGAATGTGTTTAAGTGTCGCGTTTATTTTTCTTCAATGCTTATCTTAGAGCGCTGCTCATGGGCGCCCGTTCCTAGGTTGGGCGTCGGCGTAAGGGCCGATTTACGCTCGAGCCGCCCAACGCCGCAAGCCGCACCGCACGCTTGCGGTCGCGCGAAAAATTACACGTATCCAGCACTTGTGCACAAATGACCATTTACACTGTGTGCACAGTGTATACCCTACACATTGTAAACCGAAATTTGTGCACAAGTGTTTGATACGTGCAATCTTTCGCGCGACCGCACGCGTGCGGTGCGGCTTGCGGCGTTGGGCGGCTCGAACGTAAATCAGCGCGAACGCGCTCGTGCCACAGCTCGCGAGTTCGTCTTGGTCCACAGCTGGCTCCGCTCTCGCAAGGCCGTTCCAGTGCCCACAAATACTGACTCAGTTGTTCGGCCACCAAAATAATGGTTAGAATCATCAGCTAAAATTGCTAAAAGTTTAGAACAGTGCTTACAACTCAGCTGCAGGTAAACTTCGTTGGGGCTCTGTCGGGGGATGATTTCTTAGAGGTAACAATGGAAGAGCTTCAGCACGTTGTTCAACTGCTCCCTGGCACAGCTCCGGGCCCACATGGCATTACATCAGGCTTGTTAAAAATGCTGTTTGTCCTCTCCCCGCTAGACCTCTCCAACATAAGTAATTACTCTCCCTCATGAACGCACGGATACCTTCTGACTGGAAACTCGCCAAAATAATCCCATCGCTTAAAAAGCAAGGAGCAGGAACGAATATAGAAAATATAAGGCCAATCGCACTAACCTCGAATGTTGCAAAATTAATAGAAAGAGTATGGTACATTCGTATCATGAAATCTGCCTTGCGTTACACTAATAAAATGGCTACTATTAAAATTGGTTGTCAGTACCCTTTAGGTCCCTGAAACGGTTTAGACGAATTTTGTAGACGCGTAGGGTTCAGCTACAGTAAAACATTAGCGTCACAATTTAAGTAAAGCGTCTTACATTAAGAGAGCTACGGACGATTACAAATTACTCTTCCCTAGCCATGTTTTATCTCCCCAACTCGTTCGCCGAGTGGTCGGGACTAAGCTGCGCCTTCACTGGCTCTGTGTCATGATGCGACTTTGCAGCCCAACAAGGGAAAATAAAGCTCAAGCCGAACACTGTTCTGACTTCGGGGTGGAGGACGAAAGACGGACTCTTTCCGCAGACGAAGAAGAAACGAAAAGCTTCATACAATATTTACAGATAGTGGACGATAGCGTACAGGTAGCAAGAGCGCATCAGACCGGCGGGGCGGCTACAAGCGAACCTCTCCGCCCTCAGGCCGATTCTCCCTTAAACCCCTTCGGCGACTCCTCGTTTGGGCGACCTGTCGTCAGCAGGAAGGGTGATGACCTCGCCCGCGTCAAATTCCTGATTCGACGCGGAGATGACTGGCATTCCTTGAAGTCGCCCCCCGTGTCGAATTCTTGATTAGTCGCGGAGAAGTGGGAGCTCTCGGCGCCTCGTGCTAGCCACGTGGTCGCCACGTGGTGCTCGTACTATGGCACAACAACACTGACCTCGCAGCTCGCCTCAACGCGGAGCACGTTGTAACACAAGCAGACGACACTTACCGTGTGCCGGAAGTGCTTGAGGATAAATTGTCATTGTGTATTCTCCTTCTGTCACTTTTTTTTATAGAAACAAGGTACCCGACATTTCAACTATTACGGACAACATTCGTTCACTTTAATGTTGGAAAAATTATCGATGATGCTACCTGGATGGCCAATCGGATAGCTCGCCCAGCTGACGTCACGTGCGCGAACTATAGATTGTAAAGGGGCGGCTGAAAACTCAGCGGAGCGGCCCCGCTGTGATCGGTAGCGATGAACATTTTTAAAACCTTACAATAAATTACAAGCTTTACGCGGAGCGCTTAAGTGTGTCAGTTAATGACCAGCGGGACCTATCCTAGCACCTCAGCACGCTTGTCCAAACTCGTTTCAGGGTGCCTTGAACGCCGCGCGATTCCGTGTCGAGAATGTGGCTGAACACAAAATAACTGCGGTAAATGCCGGAAATTTATTTAGGGCGTAATGCTGCGAACAAACCATTCTGATAAACTAGAAATGGCTATGAAGTTACAACTTCCATATGTCGTTTAACAGAGAACGTAGCGCGTAGCAACTGCTTGCAGTAATTTGCTCAACAAGTAGGAATCACCCATGGCTCTTTATATTCGGGGTCTCCAATACTGTTATGTTCTTGCAGGCTAGCCAAAGGAATTACAGTACTTTTATACCGCCAACACAGCCAGTGGGGCTTAGTTGGTAGAGCACGGCCGGAGTGTAAACCCACGTAACAGACGTGGACGAAAGAAAGAGCGACACACATATATGAGCTAGCATGTTTACGCGCTCGCAATGCTTGACTTTGGTATACATCACCCGACAGCGCACCACGAGTCCTATCTGTCGGATCACATTTACAAAGACAAGTAGTAGGGGCACCTCACGGCCACGTGTCAGCGATAGCAATAACCTTTGCGCGGCGCGGAGGCACGAGAAAGTATAAGGCACGCGTTGGAAAAGGCAGCGAAGAAATGTACAGACAGAAAAGCTCACTGTTTATACCGGAACCCTTCCGCGCAAGCCCGCGTTGTTTTTACGCTGAGCTGCACTCATCGCACGTGTCGTTGCTATAGTGCCGCTCGTACCGAACTCCCGCTCTTTGTATCTTTATCGCGTTTTGCATTCTCCCTATACGTATCGCCAGGTGGGCAAAGTGTCAGCGGCCGTCCATTTCTCTTAAGAAGCCGAGCGAGTGAGTGAGGTTAGCCTTTCAGAGATGATATACGAGTTTTACTGGCAAAGGGGGCCCATTGTGTGGCCAAACAGCGTCAAGACGTACAGAAGTTGAACTGTACGTGAATACAAGATATCCGCGTAAAATGCGCGCATAACCGCATATGGCTACACGTTGCACATGCGTGGTCGACACACATTGATAATTACAATAAACAGCTAATGGGGAAAAATGAAAATTGCCAACTGTTCTCACATTACAGGGAAAAACGTCATGTTCAGTGTTCCACTCCATATCAAAGGGAGTGGAAAGTTAACACAAAACCAATAATTGCTCCCTACGGCGAGTTAGAACGTGAGCGGTGTAAATATACCAAGTATTAGTAATGTTGAATAGTAGACCTCGTCGAACATGATTATAGATATGGGATACGTGCACGGAAGTCTCTCTCCAGTGATGGCAGCACAGTAGCACTGGAAGGTCATGACATAGTGAGACGCTTTGTTCAGCCACGACGCGGCAGAAAGTATTTTGCATGGGTGTTGTCGTCGAAGGAAATTTGCCTCCGTGTATAAGGATGCAAGCTGCTGCCGAGACGGTGCTAACGTAAACTTGTGTCGCCGCGTACTGGCAGCTGTAGAAAGCACCCGCTCAGGGAGGGTTGCCTGCGCGCTGTCCGCTCCTCTGGAACACACGGCAGTTCTTCCTCAACAGCGACAGCTTGCATCCCCGTAAACGAAGGCAAACTCGCATTTTTCTTTCTTAAAAAAACTCCGCCAAGTGTTACAGTAAACGACATACACTCCAAAATTTGATCTTTCTGCGAAATTTGAACAGGAGCAACGCAACGCAGTAAGAACAAAATTTTTTTCCCCAAGATTTTAAGTGAAACACGCACGTTATCCTATATTTGTGACCCCCAAATCAAAACAATGGCATGTTGAACTACCTGCAGTATATACGAGGCCATAGTAGAAAATTTCGACCCGCCCTGATGCTCTGGTGTAAATGAGGTGATGTGCAATAAGGAACAAATGCGTCGCCTAACCATAACAGCTCATCTTGGGAAGAGAGCAGAGACGGGGAAAACGTGCCTCTATGGCACGATGACCGTTTTCTTGGACTTAGCATTTCAAGGCAGAACGGATGGGAAGACATTCGCATGTCTGCACGAATGTGTACAGTCGAGCGCTCCTCTACAACAAAGTGACCTGTATAATGAAGGAATAATTCTGTCCGAACCGTGAGCTGGGCTGTGCGCGACCTTTACAACGAAGTGACCTGTACAACGAATTATTCTGGAGCCGACAAGCTCTTCGTTATAAAGGCGTTCGACTGTAACAGCTTATACTCGAGTGGATCAGTCAAAAAAAGACACACGAATGAATTAAATCCTGCCCATATATATTTTTTTTCAATCCGTGCCTTCTTTTTGTTTTGTTGCCTCACGCTGTCCAAGTTGTACCCGCCTTTTCAGCAATCGGGACAACAGTGGTATTTGAACGGTAGCTTATCATTCAAGCAGCTGCGCAACGTGGGGCCCAAACGCAACGCACACCGTGCAATACTTCGAGCAGTACAGCGGCCGCTACGAACGCTGCTTCTATACGTAGTATATTTGAGCGTGCCGGCTTTCTAATCCGTTCCTGACCTTCCACAAACACGCACAGCAAGAGAAAAACTCGCCGGTGGACACGGCACTGACACGCCCTACTTCGGACGGCGGCGAACTTGAACCTGTTTCGCCGGACTTAAAGAAAAAAAAAAAAAAGATGGCGCATAAAAAAATAAAGGAAACGCCGGCGACGCACTCTGCGGCCTATAATGCACCGCGCGTTGGCCCAGTCTCGATCAAGCGCGTCACTTACCGCATACCAAGCGGCGCATCGGAAGAATGAGTGATGCGAATGCCAGCCTTCCGCCGTCTGGGCTCCGACAACACAGTGCGCGCAGCTCATGAGCGAAATCGCTGCGTTCGTCGGGAATAGATTTAGGCCCGCGGCAGCGTCTGCCTGTGTCCGTTCTGTATAGCCTGCGTCTTGTTAGTCATCAATGTTCACGTGATACGAAAAAAAAGTAAAAGGAAAAGGACCGGAGAAAAATTATTCGTGGTACCCGTGAGATTCGAACCCACATAATTCAGACGCCAGCACGTTATTCCACAATGCACCTCCGTATGCGATATGTTCAAGGTTAGTGGCTGTACCTCTCGCATCTTAACGTATGTGGGCTAGAGAAATTGCTTTTTCGGTTAGAAAAAATATTTTCTGAGGTGCGGTAACCCATTGCGTTCTTAAGAGAAAGCTTGAAGGCATCACACTGCGATGACAATAAAGAGACAGTGAATGATAAAGTTAGTGGTAAAGTTAGTGTACAGGAACAAGGTCAGGTGGTTAGATGGGCAACCATAGCCCCCATTTCATGCATCTTTTGTATGAAAGCATGTGCTGCACTCAGAGTACAGGAGGACGTGTAATTTATTCAATACTTTGTTCTTAAAATGTGCATGACAGAAAATACTTTGAATGTCTGTCGGGGTTAACTCTTTCCTTACCATGGGAAAACTGGCCACTTTGTGAAGGTTTTAGCAATGAGATTTTTAGCACTATTATCACGGTTACAATGTCATGCTATGTATCAATCGAAACCCAAATAATTTTACTTTCTAAAGATTTTAATTTTAGAAACATATGCTAGGGCGAATATCCAAGTTATTTGTGAAAAAATAAACTTATTGAGAAATGGATAAAGCATTTGCATCAGTGTGTTCATAACATAAAAAGAAGTAATAAAGAAAAAAAAACACAAATATAAAAAAAAATGCTTTCCCCACCAATTGCCTATATTAACGTGTGAAAGTTTCAACGTTCTAGGTCATAAGGAACATGAGATACCAAAAATAAAGCTGTTTTCTACTAAGTGAAAACTGCCTATAGTGGGGTTCTGAGGGTCTCCACCGTTGCCTGTACAAAAATTTGGTGACATCCATTCATCCTTGAAGTCCCTGATGTTACATGCGTCCAAAGAGTCACCTGAGGATGCAACAGACTGCACAGAATGAACTGTATGAGTGCGCGTCCTGCAAGGACCAAATTGTGGTCTGCAATATGTCATAAATAAAATAAAATAATAATAAAGAAAGAATCGCAAGACGTCCTTCGCGCAAAGGTCCGGCGACTGAGAGGACTGCCATCTTCGCGATCAGGTGAGAACCATGCTCTTTGTACTGCCATTTGAAAAAAAAAAAAAAAAAAGGGGGGAACGAAATAAGAAGAAAAAAAAAGCTACTTAGGAAGCAACTTTAATTCTTATACAATAAACCATAGATGGCACAGCATGTTTTCAGCAGCGTCAGTAGTTTAAAATTTTTGCATGACGCGTATAGCACATATATGACTCATGCTCTATGGGCGTGGTAAGGAAATAGTTAAGCCAATATTACTGTGTAATGCACTATGTTCACTGTGCTCAAACTTGAGTGATTTCTTGCCATGCAACTTGAAATGGCGCTGCAAACTTTCTTCAACACGACAAAAAGAACCTACTTAGTTGCTTAGGTAATGCATTAATTAAAAAAAATATGCCCAAATTCTTGTAAATGCACTTCAGTGCCCACAACATTGCTCTAAGGACTGCCTCCTTCAACCTTTTAAAACTCGCACCATCTTTCCGTACTGCTGAGCAGAAGTAAACAGAATGGGCCATTGCCTGCCCTTGGCAGGATGAGGAAGTGGCTATGAAAAGAAGAAAGCTGCGGTAATTAACAGTCTCAGATGCAGATAGACACTTTATCCGCGGTTCTGGCGTAAGGGAATCGGAAAAGAAGAGAAAGAGTGGACATTATCAACCTTTTCGCCTGCGTCTGCATGGTCCGCAGTATACATCAGTATATATACTGTGGCGAGGAAAGCATATGTGGCCTTGAAGAAGACAAGTCCACTTGCCGAAACGTTGGCTCCTGCTATCACTTAGTTCTTGTTTTGCTTATCGTCTAGAATTTTCATCTCACACCTTCCCCACGTTTTCTCTTTACCTATACAGAGTGATGAAAAGTAGTGGAAAAACTATTGAGAAAGGACAGGAAAGACGTATTATTTTAATAGTTAACTTCCAGAAGTGGCTTATAAAGAGATCTTGAATATACAAACGATAAGCTGGAATACGTAGGCTCGGCTGTTAACTTCCAGAAGCAGCTTATAAAGAGATCTTGAATACAAACAATAAGCTGGAATATGTAGGCTCGGCTGTTTACTTCCAGAAGTGGCTTATAAAGAGATCTTGAATATACAAACGATAAGATGGAATATGTAGGCTCGGTTGTTAACTTCCAGAAGCAGCTTATAAAGAGATCTTGAATACAAACAATAAGCTGGAATATGTAGGCTCGGCTGTTAACTTCTAGAAGTGGCTTATAAAGAGATCTTGAATATACAAACGATAAGCTGGAATATGTAGACTCGGCTGCCATGTTCATAACTTGCTTACTGCAGCCCATCTTAAGAGTTCCAGCAGTAGTGGAATGAATACGTACAGCAAGTAAAAAAAATAATCACAATTGTACAGGCATGTAATCAACATGGACACAAACAAATTAAAAATAACAATGCAGGAAATTAAACGTGGTCAATTGTGTCTAAAAGGCAGTCCATTGGTAAGGCTTGTACGTCAGCTGATCATGAATTCCAACGATCAATGATTCTCCAAAAAAAGCTACTTGAAGATACTAGTATGCACAAAGAAAGGCATGAAATTAAGCTCACGAAAATTCCTTGTCCCAGAGGGCCTGGCAGGTGTTAAGTATTTCATGTTAGGTAGACAATAAGAATCGATACTAACACAATGAAGTAATTTTAATGACTAAACAGTGCGGTATGAGGAGAGGCATGCGAGGTTTAGCTAGGACAATGCTATCTCTCTTTCCCATCTGTTTTGACCGACATGAGTGTGGCAATGGTGCTAGCAAGTAGTGTTTATTTTGCGAAATAAGTACATTTACTATGTACTGTTGTGTTGCTGCTTACCAGCCCATGTGATCAAGCAATATGTTAGAGGTATCGCATATGAACAGTGCATACACTACCGAAACAAGCTTGGCTATGTCTTCTTTGGTGCACTGTCCCACCAACCTTGTGCTCTTTTCTTCAATCTAAGCAAAATATACTGGATTTCTAAAGTGATCCCCCTGTGAACCTTTTTCTATTTCACATACAGCTCAAACATGGTGTCGAGTTATATAAGAGGTGCAGAAAACAGAAATTCTCACCTAATCAATACACCAATTGATTGCATCCATCAAGTGTTTTACTGTTTTAAAACTAACAGCATAAGTAATATTTCTCTACAGCAATGTCTCACATGCTGTGCAACTTGGCATCTGACAGGCAATACTTCTACACAAAGAAAATACAATTATTAATGACTTTATTAACTTATTATTAGAATAAATATATCCAGCTGTTAATTACACCAAAAATGACTCCAGAATAGATTTCAGTGGTTCATCCGAGTACCTGGCCATCAAGACTAAACATTAAACACTTGCTTCGTAGACTTCTCATGAGAGGCTAACCGTATAGATAAGTGACAATGTACCATAACAGACTGCAAGGGACATTGTTCAGATTTATTCATTCGTTATAAGCCTCCACACGGTCTACAAATCACTGCAGCACGTGTTGTGAACATTGTTCCTGCAAGGAAGTTTAGCATTGCAATGTAGGACTAGCTCGACAAAGGCCATGGTGAAAGTCCACAGTGCGAAAGCAAACCTAAGGGTGTATCATGCCTGTATCCATCGTAGTGTATAGGGTGTTTTTTTTTAACCTGCACCAAATGTTTAAAAAATGCCTGTGTTAGTACAATTCTAATCGTTGATCCAATATACTCAATGAGGTGGCCATTACTTCTACGAGAAATAAATATACTTAACTGAAGAAATAGCATAATTACACTAACTATCCTTTTAATTAATTACTTTATGGCCCTTATTCCAAACTACTAATTATAGCTAGCGAGTATGCAAGACATATAGACAGAACAAATTCTGAGGATGGCACCAGTTTTTAGATATGTGCCGTCAAACTTGCGGTAAAAATGTGCTGTTGTTCCACCTACTTTTAAAGAAGACGCTGTTTTATACATTGAAGCACAAAAGCAACTGGCATTTCATCGGACACGTTGAAAATTGATATCTCGAAACTGGTGTAGTCCTGAGAATTCATGCCAAGTTCACATGCCTTGCATACTCACTAGCTCAAACGTGTAGATTGACATATGTGCTGTAATGTAACTAATTAAGTTAATTAGCATAACTAGCTAAATTATTCAATTAGGTATTTTAATTTCTAGTAGAAGTAATGGCCACCTCATCGAATAATTTAGATCAACGGTTAGAACTGTGCTATCTGCCGCAGGCAATTATTAAAAATTTGGAGCAGCTAAATAAGGACACTGTGTAGCTTAGGTATTTCAAACTCAAGATACGTGCCGGAAAAAAAAAGAGAGAGAGAGAGAGAGAGAGAGAGAGAGAGAGAGAGAGAGAGAGAGAGAGAGAGAGAGAGAGAGAGAGAGAGAGAGAGAGAGAGAGAGAGAGAGAGAAGAAGACGACATGGCTTCCAGTAAGCAGCATTCAAGGGGCCCTGGAACATTTTAATTATGTTGCCTCACGAATCTCCTGCCTTAAACATATTTAAAAACTCACAAGCACAAGCGAAGTTAGACAATTATCACACTGATCAAAGGCTTTCTCTCTCCTTTCATTTCCACTAGCGCTGGAAGCTACACAGAGGAGACGGCGAGGGTGCGTAAGGTTGAATGGCTGGGCAAGACGGTTCGTGGCGGCTCCAGTATCCATACAACGCTTTTCATCACGGAGGCCCCCGCGAAGCAGACGCAGCAATGCGCAACTGTCGTGTGTAGACCGGCAGTGCAAAGATGAAATGGTTTTTGTCTTTTTGAGATTGCAGACACAAATCTTTCACTTATTTAACTCAAGCAACCTATACTTGTATAACTGATAATGTTCTGACGATCGCAAAATCAGCCAGCAGCTGTTGCGAGTCCAGCTGCTTGCAATAATGCTGTATGACAACAATCCGGAAGCGAGAGCAAGTGATTTTTTCTTGCTTTTGAGATGAGATTGTGAATTCACTGCTGCATACAATGCAATATTTCGCTCCCATGTCCACAGGAGGATTGTTAATACATCAGAAACATTCTCTTATCATGTTCAAAAAGTGCTTCAGTGCACCTTTATGCCATTTTGTAAGAGAAGGCAAGCTGATATAGGGCTTTGAGAACTTGTAAAAGGAGGGAGAGGCTGAAACTTCAGCTAGGCCATGTGGGCCTCACACAAGGGCTCTGTCGCCTGCATGTTTGACAACCCAGTGCAGGCTTAGCTTATTTAGCTCTGCCAGAAAGGAAAAAAAAAGGGTTTTGCTAAACGGGTCAATGCTGGACATCGAGCTGGAAAATCCTGTCATTTACAAATGTGTGAATCTGAATAATAAACAGTGCCCTAATTGTTGTTCCAGGTGGAATCAGCATTAGAATCTTTGAGGTTGCATGCGTGCATAGTATGCGTTACTGTTAAAAAGAAAACCGTCTTAGCATTTTGGCATTGATCACAGCTAAGTTTTCTGTTAAAGACTTTGGTTTATCTAACACGGCACATCAAGCATTTTACGTGTTTCCTTTAAGAATCGGTCGCATTCTACATATGCCAGCTGTAGTGAAAGTTTTTAACATCAATGATGTAAAAAGAAATGTTATTTAATAAATTATTTTGTGATTTTGCAGTTGCAGCCTCAAGCTGGTGAACACTGTAAAGTTAGGCCTGCACTCCTTGACAGACCATTTTCTAAATTTGCAAGTGCACTCACTCAAACTGTACATGTGACCATCAGCTGGTGGCTAAGGTGACCAGTCAAATCAAGATGAAGTGTGAAATGTGCATGCTGGTGCTTCACTGTTACATTATTCCCACATACCATTCCTATTCCTAATCTACCAGCCAGATTTCATTGATATTTTTTGCACTGAAAAATTTTTTGCCACTGTTAAAACATTCTGAAAGTCTTAATCATTGTGCTTTATTTGTTACATGCTACAACGGTGTACTTTATCAAGTATGCTGGGGCTTTATGGGAGCAAAACCTGATACAGCTCCTGGAAGTTTTGTTATATTTTGAAACTTCATATAACAGAAACGCATAGAATGAAGAGTCAAGCCAAACTTCATACAGGCCCGGTTATTCTGCTGATGGCACAATTAGCATTTTAGTGGCAATTATTCACTGTTATGAAGTTTTGCTATTTAAGTGTGCATGAGGCTCGGAGCAGGAGCTTTGGCGCTTGAAAGTAACCTGTGGCTTGACGAACCAACCGACTGAGCTATATTTCTGGGCAACATTCAAGGGTCACGAGTTCAAATCACATGTTATGTTCCTTTTTTTCTTTCTTTCTTTTTAATGTCTTTTCCTTCATTTTATCACTGTACGGAAACCCTCTTAAAAAAAAAAATTATATATATCCTCAATTATGTATGGCCACACATGTGCAGGTCATAAATACCAGGTTCTCTAGCCGAGTGCCATCCGTGCGGTATAACCGAGCTCAGAGTGGTACACCTTGACTGATCAAATAGGTCACCACTGTAGGTTAAATGAGGCGTACAACTCCTGCGGGATCCGCCGTGGTTGCTCAGTAGCTATGGTGTTAGGCTGCTGAGCACAAGGTCGCGGGATCGAATCCCGGCCACGGCGGCCGCATTTCGATGGGGGCGAAATGCGAAAACACCCGTGTACTTAGAATTAAGTGCACGTTAAAGAACCCCAGGTGGTCGAAATTTTCGGAGTCCTCCACTACGGTGTGCCTCATAATCAGAAAGTGGTTTTGTCATGTAAAACCCCATAATTTAATTTTTAATTTAACTCCTGCGGGGACGTTAGAGTATCCGTCTCCCGTGCAAGAGGACCGTGATTCAAATCCCGGTGCCGCGCAATTCTCCACCGGAAAATACAAAAAAAAAAAAAAACGTGTGTTGAGAAAATTGCACAAACAGGCCTGGAGTGCGGCCTGATCCCGGTGACCAGAACCGGTAACGCACTCTCTCACCAGAGCAGGATTGGCCACCCTGGTGCAGTACTTGGCCACAACCTCCCATATGAATACAACAATCAAACCCCGGCCCTCAGTCCCCAGCAGCCGCGAAGCAACTGACCACGGCGGCGGTCAGATCTGTGACGCTGCAGAGGGTGCTAAGAATACCTGGCTCCGGACAGGCCGCCATTGGAATCTGAACCTGGCAACGTTTAACGTTAGAACGCTATCTAAGTGAGGGGAGTCTAGCAGTGTTATTGGAGGAATTAGAGAGTAGTAAATGCGATATAATAGGGCTCAGTGAGGTTAGGAGGACGAAAGAAGCATATACAGTGATAAAAAGCGCCTATGTACTGTGTTACCGGGGCTTAGCGGAGAGACGAGAACTAGGAGTCGGATTCCTGATTAATAAGGAAATAGCTGGTAACATACAGGAATTCTATAGCATTAACGAGAGGGTGGCAGGTCTTGTTGTGAAACTTAATAAGAGGTACAAATTGAAGGTGGTACAAGTCTATGCCCCTACATGCAGTCATGATGACCAGGAAGTCGAAAGCTTTTATGAAGACGTGGAATCGGCGATAGGCAAAGTCAAAACAAAATACACTATACTGATGGGCGACTTCAATGCCAGGGTAGGCAAGAAGCAGGCTGGAGACAAGTCAGTGGGGGAATATGGCATAGGCTCTAGGAATAGCAGAGGAGAGTTATTAGTAGAGTTTGCAGAACAGAATAATATGCGGATAATGAATCCCTTTTTGCGCAAGCGGGTTAGCCGAAAGTGGACGTGGAGGAGCCCGAATGGTGAGACTAGAAATGAAATCGACTTCATACTCTGCGCGAACCCTGGCATCATACAAGATGTAGACGTGCTCGGCAAGGTACGCTGCAGTGACCATAGGATGGTAAGAACTCGAATTAGTCTAGACTTGAGGAGGGAACGGAAGAAACTGGTACACAAGAAGCCAATCAATGAGTTAGCGGTAAGAGGGAAACTAGAGGAATTCCGGATCAAGCTGCAGAACAGGTATTCGGCTTTAACTCAGGAAGCAACTCAGTGTTGAAGCAATGAACGACAATCTCATGGGCATCATTAAGGAGTGCGCAATAGAAGTCGGTGGTAACGCCGTTAGACAGGATACCAGTAAGCTATCACAGGGGACGAAAGATTTGATCAAGAAACGCCAATGTATGAAAGCCTCTAACCCTACAGCTAGAATAGAACTGGCAGAACTTTCTAAGTTAATCAACAAGCGTAAGACAGCGGACATCAGGAACTATAATATGGATAGAATTGAACAGGCTCTCAGGAACGGAGGAAGCCTAAAAACAGTGAAGAAGAAACTAGGAATAGGCAAGAATCAGATGTGTGCGTTAAGAGACAAAGCCGGCAATATCGTTACTAATATGGATGAGATAGTTCAAGTGGCTGAGGAGTTCTATAAAGATTTATACAGTACCAGTGGCACCCACGACGATAGTGGAAGAGAGAATAGCCTAGAGGAATTCGAAATCCCACAGGTAACGCCAGAAGAAGTAAAGACAGCCTTAGGAGCTATGCAAAGGGGGAAGGCAGCTGGGGAGGATCAGGTAACAGCAGATTTGTTGAAGGATGGTGGTCAGATTGTTCTAGAGAAACTGGCCACCCTGTATACGCAATGCCTCATAACCTCGAGCGTACCGGAATCTTGGAAGAACGCTAACATAATCCTAATCCATAAGAAAGGTGACGCTAAAGACTTGAAAAATTATAGACCGATCAGCTATTTCAGCTATTATCTAATTATAGACCGAGCCATGTTGCTTTTCTAGACTGACACAGTTAGATTTTATTTGGGCAAATGAAGACATTAAAGTTCATGATGGATGCAGGCATACAAGACTGAAGCATTCAGCATTACGTACAATGGTGTTTGAAATATACAACTTAACTGGTGGTATCCCTTGCGATGACATTCGATTTCTTGCATTATAAACCTATTGCATGCTTTGCTTGGTAACATGTCCATTAGTATTTACTGACTTATGAGATGGGGCCTGCATCTGTGTCCAAATTAAGGGTTACCTTCGTTTCAGTGCATAGCACATCTTGCTTGGCAGAGGAATATGCCTTGTCTTCGTCATTTTCTCTTTCCTTCCACGTATTTCCCAATTTTTAATAAAGTCTTGCATAAGTTCTCTCTATTTGTAGAAAATATTCATATCTGTATTTTTTTATTTATCTAAATTTACTGCAACAATGGTTGCAATTTTATTCACTGTGAAGACAAGAGCATTGACATCTTTGTAGGCAGCAAAAAAAGAGATTGATAGGAATAATAACAAAGTTGATGAGATCCTTGTTCTCTCATTGTACTTGCACCATCTTGAAGTCTCAGTAGCCAGCAAAAGAATACTTGGGGACATATACATAGAAAAATGTCATATGTGCTTTGAAAACAAGCAAGCTGTTCCAGCATACACCCGAGGCCAGCGTACTCTATAAAGTATGCGTGCATTCATTTTCTTGGAATGCTATAAAGATGCCTAGTATATGCAACATCATACATTCATCATCTACGGCATTCTTTTCTAAAACTTTCACACGAAAGTTAGGTTCCTGAAGCAAGCACTAAGCTTCATGAAAAATGAAAAGGCTACACGTACAGCAGTAGCTGCAATGTTCAGCACTTCTCTAAATTTGGTGATGAACAGATCAAAGACATCAAAGAGCTGACGAAAAAACTACAATGTGGTAGCCTTGACAAGGCTTTCCTTAGCAAAATGGTACCAAGGAAAAACAATATGTTGTGTTGTTGTGTCGTGTTGTCCACTTGTCTACTCTTGTGTCCTGTCTGCATGCCTCACCTCTTTTTTTGCATAATGTTGTGTTGATTTACTTTAAATATTGCACTGGGTGCTAACATTGGCAAATCCAGAAGGAGAGGAGGCTGGGTCACCCCTAACAATGCTGGCACTTTAGCACTAATAGTAAGCATGCAGCAATCCCCCTCCCCCTCTTTTTCCGTGTATATTGATCATGGCCTTTCATGGAGGCTGCTCTGGATCTGTCCCTGTGTGGTAATACGTTAAAAGCAACTGTGTTTGTGCTTACACGTAAATGTGCCCAGTTTAGTGGTTAGCTCTTGGATGTAAATGCCCAAATCTGATTAAGCAATTAAAATGATCCAATTAATTGGCCTAAAGTTTTTTGTTGATGCCCAGTTCTAGTGCCAATAGAATTCAGACCCAATACAGAATAATATCATGCTGCTGGCTGGAACTGCGAAGCAGACATCATACATGGGTAGTTTGGTACAGTTGGCAAAGAAAGAAATGCAGTTATACGCAATCCTGGCAGTCATCAAGTGCTTCAGAAAATGGCCCTAAACATGCAGGCACTCAAAAACATTCTATTTCATTAACCTAGCCATGAGTAACCTTGCACTAGTAACTAAAACTTATTTGGACAGAATGTCACATCGACACAGCTGGTGCCGGTAAATGTGATGTGGATATAATGGTTTGTGCAACACAGTTTATTAGTAGCTAAATTCAGACCAATCTGGCCTGGATTCCTTACTGCGCCTTTTATTAATACCTGTTCTGTAATAGAACAGCAGAAAAAAAAAGCGAAATAGGATTAAGCAAGTGCAAATGCTTGAGGACATTCTTGGTTGAGTGAAGATGTCCTGAATAATGTTTTCACTCATGGCCTGTTTCAGGAAAATTTTTTGAGTGTCCGTATGTTATTTTCACAGTTGTGACTATGCCATGAACTATGGGATGAGGGTCAGGAGCTTGCATAACTGAATTTCATTCATTGCGAACTGTATCAGTGTAGGCTTGCATCCCTTTTCAAAAGCAAACAGTTTCTTTGCCTTTTGGAAGTCTATTTCAAAACTACTGCTTGTATGTGCAGGACACTATATTTGGCTGAAAAATAAATATGTTCATGAGAGTGACAGTTGGGAAAGTTGGTACAGATAGACATAACAAAAGATTCAGTGGTAAATGCGAGAAAAATGTGTTAGGCGGTACTGCGTCACACCTCTCTGAAGTCCCGAATACATTATTTAAACCGAATTCACCACATTGCAAAGTGTTGTTCAGGAGCTCACTGGACACTAGCGTCATTGAGGAGCAAAGTGCAACTGTCGGTGTTCTGAAGCAGACCACCATTAGTTCCACTATATATATATATATATATATATATATATACACACACACACACACACACACACACATACATATAGTGCAATTGACACACACATGCTCTTCCAAGCTTTCCCATCCCCTCTCTACTTCTACTACGTGACCGGCTTCCTATGCTCCACACACATACACTTCTTTCCGCTTTGACACTCTTAATGCTGATGCATTAAAAACAAAACAAAAGAAAGGAACAGTGCAACTTTTACATTTACAGAGTCAGCACTGCTGTTCGGCTACTCTGTCTCCACCCATTTAAGAAGTCATTGTTTTATTTTTTCCGCCAAGAAATAAATATGCTAGCTTGTGCTTCCTTCATTTGCGAGAGCGATGTGCTGCATTATGTTGTCTCAGTTGTCGGATGAACTTATGACTGCCATAGTTCATTTGCCTCTTTAGTCAATGACTTCTCAATGTTCACACGCGACCACAACATGGTTCTATAGATGTGTTCATGTGGCCATTTCATTCAGATAAAATGAGCGGCTAGGAAACGGCCGTTGACACCGTTCCGCACCGGTCACTCAGGCGGCCCTAGAAATGAACACGGTACGATGATGGGAGCGCATATTCGTTTTCTTCAAGAAACGCATTTTAGGCCGATCACTATCGGCGATACTTTCCCCATTGCTCAGCCAGCCAATCAGCGCGCATTGAAAGTGACCGTCCGGGAATACGTCCCTAGGTTCACACGTGGCCACCCACAGCGATAGGCAATGAATGATAGGCAATGTCACTGTTCTTTTCTGCCAGCACGCTAGCTTCAATATACATTAGTTGTGCGGCGCCTCACAGCGATTGAACAACGTCGCGGTAACACCGGTGCCGCTTGATTTGTCAAACCGAATAAGATTCTCGCGAAACGACGGCGTACGCTTGCACATCCGTGTCTCACGTGGCGAGACGCGTCAGCCGACAGTCCGCCACGAGAGAAGCCTCTGCCGCGGAGACAAAAAAGAAAAAGAAAGCGAGGGGGCGGCGGCCTTTCCAAAAGTCAATAATACCGTCTGCCCCACTTTACTACACGCCAAACTTCGTTACTCGCACGGGAATAAGGCCTAAAGACGGCAGTATTATTGAGAATGTACTGCTCTCAGAAGAGCCTTACCTGAACAAACGCCGAAACGACACTAGCAGGAGAGAAATAAAATACAGCACTGCTACAGACAACTATGGGCTACTTCTACATCTTTTGTTTCCACGAACGCGACGCTTAGAACACAATGCGGGCGTGACCAACCTACATAAATAAGTTTAATCGAAGTGCCACAGTACCTGCAAACTTTTCGGCAGGATGTCATTCTTTCTCATGGAGTTGATATTTAACCTCAGACGCGCGTATTCTTTGACCGTTCTTCTCCTCTTGGCGTCTCGAGCCATTCGCCAGTCGGTGTACATGTTCCGAGAGGGCATTAAGGTCCCCAGTGGCGTGGCATTCTGCAAAGCGTAGCAAGCGTATCATTAACTTCACGTGCGTGGCTGCAAGAAAAAGCGTACAAGTGCGTTGCACGCAGTTTAAACGAGAATAAGAGCTGTTAGATCGTGCATGTCCCATGACGGGAGCGCAATAAAACACTTGCGACACATTTTGAAAGAAAATTTAATCGTGAGAAGCAAGTCGAACTCTCAAGACGCATCTTCCGATGCGCTCATAAGCGGCGATAGGGCTGAGCCACATGGCGTGTACGATTCGGGAGAGGTGTCAAGCAAAGAGTGAACGCCAAGCTGAACAAATGTGGCACTTGCCTGGCTTGGAAACTTCGCGCCTAACATAAATTTAACGGTATTGACGACTTTATTCATTGCCATATTGAGAAGAAACTGGGCGCCGGATCAATAAATGAACGACATGTACGCCGCCATCACATGTGCAAACCCTAAGTCCGCAGACAAATAATACAAACTAAACACAAACATAATTTTTATTAAACAAATAATAAAACGTTTTAGAATTTTATTGTTATAAAAATATAAAGTTTATAACGAAACAAAAAGTTTTAAGAGGTCTTAGTGACGTCATATGCAAGTCAATATATAGCACGTGACCCTTCGCCATCATTCCTCTTCATTCTCCGTCGGTTGTGTTGGTGAGTTGCCGCTGGTTTTCATCCGCATGATTTTGCGTTCGCAAGTGTCATCCGTAAGAAATATTGTGGAGATTTTGTACTCTGATGGCTTCTATTACGTTCCTTAGCATTATTTTAACCTATGTGGTGTATTTTATAGCGTCTAGAGACTTCACAGTTCACGGGGTAGCCGGTGAAACGGGTCAATCATGGCGCTCTGATAGGCCCTTCGCGTTCGTGGCGGTTGATTCTTTTCTTAAGTGCTCCGAGTTCTCAGTGACCTGCCCCTTAATTTTGCCTTCTTTCAGTTGTACTGCTTCTGTCGTTCACGTAAAGCGTAATATTGGTAATTAGTGTTTGACGCCTCGTGGTAATGAATATTCGGTCGCCATTTTGGCCTCACGCCATTCTGACGTGCTTTTGTCTGGCGCCGGCTGTATTCCGGGGCGTGGGTTGGTGGATCAGTTCGACGGTCATTGCGCGGCTTCTCGCTAACACCTGTGTTTGCCGTTGTGCGGCTGTTCCGTTTGATTTGCAGACAGGGACACGCAAAAACCGCGACCATGGGAAAGGAAAAGACCCACATTAACATCGTCGTCATTGGCCACGTCGATTCCGGAAAGTCAACGACTACCGGACACTTGATCTACAAATGCGGTGGCATCGACAAGCGTACCATTGAGAAGTTCGAGAAGGAAGCCCAGGAGGTCAGTGCCTTGCCGACTTCTCTTCCGCGGTTTCTAACCCTTGCACAAGTGCTGCGGCGGGCGTCGCGTGTTCGCCATATTGCCCGGCGCGCCGGCCGGCGTGGTCTACTCGGGTCGTTAACATGTCCGCCGGTTTCTTTTTCCCTCTGTGCAGATGGGCAAGGGTTCCTTCAAGTATGCGTGGGTGTTGGACAAGCTGAAGGCCGAGCGTGAGCGTGGTATCACCATCGATATCACTCTCTGGAAGTTCGAGACGCCGAAGTACTACGTGACTGTCATTGATGCCCCCGGACATCGTGATTTCATCAAAAACATGATCACTGGAACGTCGCAGGTTCGTTCACGCATGCCTCACGCATATATTTGTCAATTTAGCGGCCCCTGAAGTTGTTTTCGGGAGTTTGACGCACGCGCGTGTTCGTGCAGGCCGACTGTGCTGTGCTGATTGTTGCTGCCGGTACCGGCGAGTTCGAGGCTGGTATCTCCAAGAACGGCCAAACCCGAGAGCACGCCCTGCTGGCTTACACCCTTGGCGTGAAGCAGATGATTGTCGGCGTGAACAAGATGGATACCACCGAGCCTCCCTTCTCTCAGAGCCGTTTCGAGGAAATCCAGAAGGAAGTGTCAGCCTACATCAAGAAGATTGGCTACAACCCTGCTACTGTTCCGTTTGTGCCCATCTCTGGCTGGAACGGTGACAACATGCTCGAGCCTAGCCAGAACATGCCCTGGTACAAGGGGTGGTCTATTGAGCGCAAGTCTGGCAAGTCTGAGGGCAAGACCCTTCTTCAGGCTCTCGACGCGATGGAGCCCCCGACCCGGCCCACGGACAAGCCCCTCCGACTTCCCCTGCAGGACGTCTACAAGATTGGTGGCATTGGCACGGTGCCCGTCGGCCGTGTGGAGACCGGCGTTCTCAAGCCCGGCATGGTCGTCACCTTTGCCCCTGCCAACCTGACCACTGAGGTCAAGTCCGTGGAGATGCACCACGAGGCCCTCGTCGAAGCCGTGCCCGGCGACAACGTCGGCTTCAACGTGAAGAACGTGTCAGTGAAAGAGCTGCGCCGAGGCTATGTGTGCGGAGACTCAAAGGACACCCCGCCCAAGTCCACGGAGGAGTTCACCGCCCAGGTTATTGTGCTGAACCATCCCGGCCAGATCGCCAATGGCTACACGCCTGTGTTGGACTGCCACACAGCTCACATTGCCTGCAAGTTCAGGGAGATCAAGGAAAAGTGCGACCGTCGTTCTGGCAAGAAGCTCGAAGGTATGGAGTGTTGTGGTTTGATTATTGTGCAGGGGGTTCTCACGCGTTTTCTTCTTTCGTCTTTACAGACAACCCCAAGTTCATCAAGTCAGGCGATGCTGCCATCATCGACCTGGTACCTTCCAAGCCCATGTGCGTGGAGACCTTCACCGACTTCCCACCCCTGGGTCGCTTTGCTGTCCGTGACATGAGGCAAACGGTTGCTGTCGGAGTCATCAAGTCTGTCAAACCTAAGGAGGCATCAGGTGGCAAGGTCACCAAGGCTGCTGAGAAGGCCCAGAAGAAGAAATAACTATGGCTGCTTGGCAGGGCCTCTGAAGAGCAGCAGCACGCATGCTGGCCCCCAGCTGGGAAAAAGCTCCTGGCTCAGTTTTTGGTTACCCTGTTTCTCAACATTTGGTTGCTGTGTCAATGTCACCGCAAAGAGTTCAGGAGGAAAAACGTCTGTGCCCCTACCTGTTGAGATGTTGTCATTGGGTGTTTCTATTTTAAAGTGACGCAAATAAAGCCAAGCTGTACCACCCTGAAGTTGTTTCTTGTGCAGAATCATTCAAGCTTATCTCGCTGCATGCATGGAATTTCACTGAAGCACTGGTATTTGCCAGTTAAAGGCTCGTGTAGACAACTCGTAGCAGGTTCAGCCTACATGCCGGGAAAGCGGATATTGGGTATTGCGAAATGTCAAGGTGCATGTTGCTCCAGAAAGACTAGTTCGAACCCTGCTAGATAGTACTAGTACATACATAGGCTGCTACCACAGAGAAAGCTGCTGCGATTGGTACGCTTAAGTTATACAGCAAAAGCTTCGAATCTCCGTAAATCGGGAAGTTATTTTCAGGAATAGCTGGATCCTGCATCAGTCTCTTGTCTTATGCCTTTATTTCGGTGGGGGGGGGGGGGGGGTGAGAGCGGCGACAGCGCTTGGTGCACGCTTATTCTCTAGCTCCAAAGCCTTCAAAACACTCCCACCCTCGTGGTTGCTACAGTCACCGTATGGTGGCAGAACAGTCAGGAGAGGGTGAAGAAGCGAGATCGGGATGCCTTAGAACACGCACGTATAAAGCGAGATATAAGAAGGAAGAAGAAGCATGTGCTTGCTGCGGTAAAGCTAGGGAAACGACGGAGCATATTTTATTAGAATATGAAGACATCTATCCAGCGGTCGATTTAGGCACCACTGGCCTCCTTGAAGCCCTTGGGTTCAGCGGGAGCAGTGGTAAAGCAAACAGGTCTGCAATAGACATCAGTAAGAGGCGATTGGAGGATTGGTGGAAGAAAAGTAGGGAAACGACAAAGGACGGAGACGTACAAAAGCACAGTTCGCAATAGGGTATCAGAAAATGTGGACGTGGTAGTTCATAGTGTGTGTTTTTTTTTTTCTCATGGGTTAACCTAGGTAGGATATTAGGCAGCATAGTAGCAAGAGCTTGGTGGCGCAAGCCACCGCCCCGTTCCAAAGGGGACGCTCATAACATCCATCCATCCATCGGTGAGTCATGTGACACGGATCTGTCACGTGAGCTACTCGGACGGCGCACGTCGCTGCAGTCTACAAGTGATGGGGGACTCGGCATGCGCTGTGTCATCGGTAGCTGCGTGAACTTGATAATATTAGTGCTTCAGCGATGGTCGTTTTGTAGCACTGCTGTGCTGTTTGGACGTCGGTCGTCCAGCAGGCGTTGATTTCTCGCACGGAGTTCATCGAGTTTGGCGGCTGTGCTGGTGCGCACTGGGAAAATGCGTCTGCTCGTGGCCTTCACTCTGGCAATGTTTACCTGCCGCGTAAGTTGACCGTTTCGGATTTCCATTCAATCCCACAGCCGCTAAACTAGCGACGCAACCGGTGTCGTTCCCTCACAGTGTGGCGTTACGTATTTACAGACAGGATATCTAAGCTTCTGTAATCGCAGGAGACTCCTGTCTTGGGGGCGTGTATATTGCTCCGTCGCAGAGTGCTTTTAGAGAAAATTACCGCCTCCGCTTTTTTGACGGCCATTCATTTTCCTTCATCGCACTGCTTTCGAGCTCGTCGATTGCGTCGTAATTCATGCCCCTCCTTGCCTTTGCAACACCAGCGTGAAATATTGTCATGATCGACAACAAAATGCGTCCACCTGCCGAGTAGCAGACAGCTTTTATTTACCGCCCGTATCGGTATTTTCCTTCTAGAAAGCAAATGAAAAAAAAAAATCAGAGAAAGCTAACTTTCATTCGGAGATTCAGGTAGCAGCGTGCTGCTTGAGCCTGGAAGGTACGTAAAGTTGGCTCGATCCTTATCACGCGCACTTCATTCCCGGCGCTTGCAATCGGATGTATGCAGCCTTCAACGAACAATGGATGCAATTAAATAATCAGATCTGGACATTGTCGTTGGTAGACTCAAACGTTCAAGCTCCTGTAAGCAGCAAGTCACTTGCCGATGACACGATGGATAAGAATGACGCCATCAAACTCGGCGCACATCACCTGTCACTAGAAAATGAGTAATTTGTTCTCCGCAGTATGGCCTATTTGTACGGCAGTGCACGTTTTCAGCAGCTGCTATCAGCGAAGCCTCTATTGCATACTCAGACTCTGAAGCTTTTTCAATGCCGTGTTGAGATAGCTCCTCTGCTATTGTTAAAATGCATCGTAAACAAGGGCTCTTGATTGTTCGTAGCAGCTGCGACTTCATATTTCTAATACGAGAAAAGTCGCGTCAGAGCCTTGATCTGGCCCTGGGAGAGGACTGGTTAATAAGTGCGGAGACGTTATCTTTATCAATGGACGGCCGCTAATTGCCATTTTTTTCACGTCCTGTAATATTTATTGGGTATTCAGTTAAATCTGTAAGCAGCCTTGCCGCATCCTCTACATTCGAATGAGCGCAGCGTAGTTTAGAAAAAAAATTAGCAGGTTGAAAGCTCTACAAGGATACAACCACTTGGTATGACCCCTAGTAATGCACTTAGGATTTTTCTGTGCCTTTTATAGGCCTTGTTGAAACACTTGCACTAATCAGCCTTTGCTTCATGCAACCATGCACACTAATGCAAGGATGCCAAACAATTGCTGACTTTGTGCGCCACCTGAGGATGCTGTTGTACTGTCACTTTTGGTGGTATCCTCTTCCTAGGTAACATCTAAGAATAAACAAGTGTTTGTAGTCACCATATGTGGAGCTTTCTTAACTTTGCATGTAGGAGAACTGCGTAACTTGGTCAAAGGGACAGGACGAAAAAGCTGAAGGTCTGAACACATGACATCTGTACTCAGTCTCACGAACTTGTTTCAGCATAGCAGAGGGCATGTGTTGTATTAGCCATGAGGAATGAGAGCTATGGTCTTAATTTTCTAACAATCCATATAATTTTCCATTGCTTTGACCCTTTGTCAATCGCTCGAACATAGCTTAGGTGCTGCCCCTATCTCTATGAGATTGTCCACTTCATGTGACATGATAGGAAAGGATACAAAGTGAAATGGAATGTTACATATAATGCATACCCAGGATAAGGGCTTGTTCAATATTGTCCTCTGTGCCTGAACCTCCTGTTCGTAGCACTGTCACATAGAAATGATCACCAGTGGGTGAACAAGGGAAGCCTCCACATCAAGACGGCAAGTTGGGCGTGTTGGTTGGGATTCGTAGTAAGGTGCATTACAGCACAAGACAGGACAAAAGAATGGTATAAAATGACGACACTGCGCTGACTCTCAACATTTTTTCTATGTCAATTTATATTATGCATCAGTTTGTCACAGTTGCCTCGATGCATCCCTGTGTCTCGTGCATGTCATGGTTATCAACTGGCACCTATATAAGTGTTAGACATATCTTCAGTAAAATATCAGTTGAGAGTCAGCGCCGTGTTGTCGTTTTATACCTTCTTTTGTCTTGTGTTGCGCTGTAACGAACCTTATTATGAGGCCTCCACAGGAAGCCTGTGGAGAAATTGTGGATCCGAAGACCTGGCCAGCATTGTCCTGTTCTGTGGCACTGGAGTTGTGCATTCTTGCTACACATAGCACCGAATCACTACCCCTCCCTCTGTAAAGTTGATGGTGCTGGCCTGTGAACAACTGTAGTGATGATACGGTGTCCCACCAGCTAGCGCCTTGCTTGCTGGACTCAGATCCATGTCAATGTGGGCCAGTGGCATTGCCTTCACAGAGAGAGGTGCAATGTGGGAGAAGTAGCGATGTCGTGGCAGAAGAGGAAGCTGAGAAACGCTTCAGCCTTTGCTGGGAGTCTGCGGGCGAGGATTCCAGGACAGTGCCTTTTCTAGAAGCTACAAGCTGTGGCTTCCCTTGTTCAACCGCTGTTGGCCACTTGAAATTTCAATGCTCCTCTGAACCCTCGTCTTGTTTTGCTATACAAGATGGATTGAAAAAATGCTCGTAATTGCACAGCTAGCAAGCTACTATCCTTTGAGGCATGCAGCTGGCTCAAGCAGAAAACACCTATCACTAACTTGGTTCTGCTCTGCTGACATGAACTGTAGCTTTTGGTGCAGTGCCCAGAGTTAAAGTGGGAAAACAAATAATCATACAGGCTCTTTTTGAATCTTTGTGCTTACTTGGTGCAAAGAGCACTTTTTCATTGAGGAAGAGTTATAACATAATGGAAACACTAACATTAAAAAATGACAATATACTATTGAGTGTCGATCATGGTTAGTAGCCACAGATATGTGTGCTTTTTAATGTTTTCGTGAGCTGTATCTTGTTAGAACTTTATGTGGTGTGGTAAACTTGAAAGTGTTCGATGTTCCTATGTCTCTCTGTCTTTAGAGGAACTTGCTGGGTGAGCTGGTGCTACCAATATACATGCTGGCTACATTTTTTCTTTTGATGTAGAGGATTTGTTTTATTTGGTGCCTCACAATTAATTGTTTGTAGCCATCAGAAGGCATTGAAAGGAATTGTGAAATAGGGGCACCAGTAGACAGCTCCATGTCTTTGCTCAAATTTTATTTGCAAGACATCTCTTATATCTTTTAACGACTTTTACATTCGACGGCAAGGCATTTGTATTCGTTCATATGTCGCCCCAATCCTGTGTGATATATTTTTGGCTGACATTGACCGCTCCCTGAATCATGAGCTTTCTAATCAGGGGGTACTTAAGGCTTTTAGATATGTTGACAACATTTTAATTATTGTATCCTAACAAAGTACCTTGACCTGCACTGATTCAGTGAGCAGTATTTTAACCCGTTTTAGACAATATGGCAAGGGTTTGGCCTTCACGCAAACTTCCTACTAAAGGTTTGTTGCAGTTTTTAGATCTTAAATTGCAGTTTGGCTTGCATCATATCTGCTGGCATTATGCACCATGAGCACAGAAAGAACATTTACCTTACGATTCTGCGCATTCGAAGATAGTTAAGAGGGAAATTGCAAGTTTATGCCTGTAATCTGCTCTTACAAAATCATGCCCGCATGCAATGCACGACTTTCGATGGGGGCGAAATGCGAAAACACCCGTGTGCTTAGATTTAGGTGCACGTTAAAGAACCCCAGTTGGTCAAAATTTCCGGAGTCCTCCACTACGGCGTGCCTCATAATCAGAAAGTGGTTTTGGCACGTAAAACCCCGAATATTATTATTATTATGCAATGCACGACAGCTTCCATAATCAAATTAATAGGCTGCTTTCAGTAAACTTCACCTGTGAGGTCATCACAGCAGTGGCCGAGAACCTTCTCAAGAAGGTAAAAAAAAGAAACGGGGCAGCAGCACTGAGTGCTTGCTCAGAACGAAAACCACGGTTGGGCCACATATGCACGGCCTAGTCAGGCAAATGTTTTGCCTTTAGCCGTGTCCCCTAAGACAATGTGTTCATTGTCTTAAATAAATCAATAAAGAAAGAAAGAAAGTCGCCCACAACATAAAAAAAAAAGTGGCAAAAAGGCATGGTGTCACTGGGGTTTTTTCTGCTCCAAATAAAGCTCACTGGGTTATGCCTGAGGAACAATGGAGAAGGTACCCGTTGAGGCGGTTGCGCAATAAAGCATGCCGAAACTTTCGTGCAATGTGCCACGGGTGTGGTATATCAAATCCCGCTCAAATATGGACAAGTGTATGTGGGCCAAACAGTGCTCTGCATGAATGAACACGCAGGGTAGCATGCATCGCCAATTCGGAAAAGAGGAGCATGCTTGCCCGCTCATTGTATTGCATATAAAGGATGTAGACCACTCTTCAACAAAATTAAGATTCTAGTTAGAAACAAGAACAGCATAGCCCGTGAACTTTTAGAAGCTTTTCACATCAAGGAAAAGGGTGATGACTGCGTAAGTGACACTTCTGTTAGCTTATTTCATGAGGAAAACAATTTTCTGCGCAGCTTTTGTTGACATGAGGCAGGCTTCATTTGCCATCTTCCCGCCCCCATTCTTTTTTTGTCAAGTGTGAAAACACTGCACATATATGCAGCTTTGAAACGAATGAAACGAGTTGATAGTTTACTTTCTTTCTGTCTACCTCGTTTTATTCCTGCGTTTGTCCTTTCATACACGCAACTCTTCCTAACATATCGCTTTGTCTTTGTGGCATGTTTCATGAAACTTATTCTGGAAATATGGTTGTATGACAAGTGGTCTACCGTATTGATTCAAACGCCTAGAGACCATAGGTTTGTTTTTTAATTAACTGAAGTTGCATACGGTATGGTCCAGTTCAAAATTGTGGCTTATTAAAAAGATATGCGAGCCCAATTCTGATTGAAGAACAGATCTTAATACCTATACCCAGTCGCATTTATGGCAGCTCCTAGGGTTGGTGCACCTGTCAACATACAAAGTAGCTTCAGTGTGTATGTATTGATTATTGATGTTTTATGAGTTTTCTTCAGTCGACTTATTTGGGAACTGTGAAAAAGCTTAAAATAATATCTGTAAAGACATTTGTTTAATTAGTTTTTAAAACATTTCATACCAACTGGAATATCGGCATTTATATTACCTTGAATTTCTATTACCATGAATGTTGCTTATACATGGGGATCATATCGAAATTGCTGTGGTAATAAAGTAAAGCATTAGCTTTGTTTTCTGTGAATTTCGAAGTTGTTGCCCAGTATGTAGTTGCCACACATAGGTGCCTTAATATCTAGGCACTTCATTAGAGCCAGTCACAGTGATCACTGCAAGTACAAGATTATCACATCTGATTGTTCTGTGATTGCTGTTTTGTCCACTCGCGAGTTGCTTCAAACATAAGGAAAGCCTGTGCAGAGGTTACATTGCCTTGTTTTCTCCCTTGACAACCATAGTCTTTGTTATCATGTATAAAAAGAAAGATGGAGTACAAGAAAGATTAGCTTAGCCTGGCAAATGTAGTTTTGTTGGCGTCTGAGTCGGTGTAAAGTTCATGTGTGAGCAAACAGGTCATTGGACAAGCTCTAACAAGCGAACATAATTTACTGAGATAAGCAGCTGGGGGCGGCCTGAGCCACTTGGAGGGAAGAAGCACTTCAAGGACATTCCTTAGCCACTTGAAAGGAAAAGGGACTTCAAGAAGGTTCCATTTGTTGGACCTTTGGACAGGCTCTTTATGAGCATGGTGGAATTGGGGGAATAAATGAAGGGCTTACACATTTTGAGAAGGCCAAACTGGCCTTTGCTTTATACAATGTTTCTTTAGACAATACAGATTTTTTATAAAAAGGCTATAAGTGCAGTGAACCTGGCATTCTTGCAGGAGAATTCCTAGGTAAGGTGGACATACTCCACCGCAAATAACATGAGCTTCAGTAAACTAATTAACAAAAATGTAATCAACCTTTTTATTAGTCTTAGGGACAGTTACTTAAATTGCAAATTTGAAGACAGTCACTTTTTAATGCACCACCACTTTTAAAAATGTTGAAAGTCTCTCTGAATTTGAGATATTTATTATGTCAAATTTGCCATCTAGACAACTGCCCCCAAGACGCTAATAAAAACGTTAATTAATGAATTTTTGTTAGTCTTCTTAAGCTCACATTATTAGCAGAAAAGTATGCCCACCTTATCTAGAAACTCACCTGCAAGAACACCATGTTCACTGCGCTCATTACTTTGTTTATAAAAAAATCTGTATGGTCTAAAAAAGACATCCTATATATATGTCTTTGTGTCTTATGGGCACTGGGGGATGCTGTAACAGTGAAGGGCTCTGGAATGCGTGCCTGCTGGAATGAATTGGATGAAACTTTTCGCCTCAATATGTGACTTCCACAGCTGGATATGTGACTTCCCAGCTGTTCTAATTTTTTCCTTGCACAGCTTCATAGCTGCAAATGTTCATTTATATTTTTATTATGTGTAAAAATTGTTGAGAATTTGAATAGCAAGGTTTCAGAGCTAACGTCACAGCTGTGGGGAGTATGATCATTTACTGACTTTTTCCTTGCTAAGGACAAAAACTTCAAATGCACAGACAAACGAGGAAGGTGAAAGAAGGCTGAGACACGCCATCCTTGTCTGGTTGTGCGCTTGAAAGTTTTTGTCATGTCGTACCAACATGCCCAAACAGCCATGTTATTGAACTTGATAAGAAGTCTATCGTCAAAAATTTGAGATGCATGGCCTAAATAAGCTCAAGCTAAAGTGCATTTTTGTATTACTTCAAGGGCCTTTACATTTGACGGAATGTTCTTGCTGCTGTGGCAATAGCATTTTTTGTTTGGGTTTGCCATTCTGTAATAGTGTGTTTAGGGGAAGAACGGTTAAGGCAAGGATTCCTACTCTTATCTGCTGGTATAATCTGTCAGAAGAGCTGCTTATGGTGTACAAATGCAACATAGCATCACTCTTGGTTTTGCAAGCTACAATTTGGTCCATTGCATGGCAATGTTTTTGCATAGAGCTATGAACAGTTTTTACAGGGCATTCTGTTTTTGAGTTTTTGTTCCCTCCTAAGCAACTGACCAGTGAATAATGCTTTAACCACAAATATTTTACACCAGGTTAATTTGTTCAATACAGTAGGTTAGAATAGAGTGTTAACTTAAAGCTCTATACGCCCATGTTCAGTGCGACGTTCTCACCTGTCAAGCAGGCCCACAGTGGCTTGTCTTCGAGGTTCTCATATTTGTCAAGTTGTTGTTCTTTGTGCACTTCCATTTCTTTTGTGTAGCATGGGATTGGCACATGTTACGTAGAAGATGTAGAATGAAAAATTGTAATTGCTGCCCATGGACATGCAACTAGATCATACATGGGAATGCTGGCACTGAGAAACAAAGACAGTAGCTCATTTGTGAATGTCATTCGCTCCATAGGCTTCATTTTGAGCTGTGAACTACATTTTAGGTTGACTACCTAAGTAATGAAATCGTTTTGTGATTTCCATCTGATGATCATGTAATTAATGTGACCAGTTATATAATTAACTGATCAGTTATGGGACTAGTGACCCACCACAGTGGCTAAGTGATTGGCATTGGGCTGTCAATCGAATATCATGTTCTTGGATCACTTTCTAGCCAAAATGCTCGTGTGCCATTCTTTCCAGGTGACCGAATTTAATCCAGAGCCCTCCATATGACGTCTAATATAACCCACTGTGTAGTTTTGGGAGGCTAAACTCTATAATTTAATAATGCAGGCGGTTACTTGGCTTTCAATTTTAAGTTGCATCTGCTCCCTATTTATCATTTATCTTTCCTGCCTCTTGTTTTATTACTATACACTAATGTATGCTGCTCTTACCTATACATTCCTATTTCTTGACTGTACAGCTCCTCACTACCATCGTGCCCATGAATTATGGACACAAGTCCATAATTGACGCAAGTGTTTAGGATTAGGACAAACCAATTATTTCTATGTGCTTTGTGTAAAGGCACAAAAGTTCATTTTCAGCAGTTCTGGCTGAAACAGCAAAGTTAGCCCTGCCCTATCTTGCAGTATATAAAATTATGTACCATCAATATATTTCTCATGCATTTAAATACGGCATTTTAGAGGATTCCGGCTGATGTACACAGTGGCCCACTTTTAAAGGGAACACCAAATTGGAATTTGAGGACTCGTTACAGCTCTGTTTTGACACAGAGGCATTGGCAATAATCTTTTTTTTTTTTTTTCAGTGTAAGCCTATCAGGCATGTCACACCAAGCACATTTTTTCTAGGACATGGATGATACATTTTATTTGTTAGTAAGCTACCGAGCTGTTTTGTTTAAAGTGGGAGCATGGGTTTTAAAGCTATCTTTATGTATTTTTGAACCAAATTCGATAAAAATTGGCATGTTCAGTTTATTCTTCCAATTCTAAAAATGCAATTATTTTTTCTCTAGGTTCACTATTTCATAAAATATTTTTAATATCACCATTGTTTTTGGACGGTAGATCAATAACTACTGTACAAATTAAGCGAATGACGTGTGGATCATTACTAGAAAGCATAACACACAATGATGGAAGCACTTTTATGATTGGGTCATTATTTCTTAATTTACAGCACACTGTTCTCCAGTGTTTTGAATGTCACACAAGACATATTTTTAAAAAATCTACGCCCTATTTGGTATGCTCCAGACATCTAGCTTCATGCTGCAAAAATGCTGGTATCGGCTTATCCCAATGGCCATTTTGGTTGGCGGTGGTGTTCGCCGTCAGTGTTCATAGCAGCTTTTGCTGGGAATGAGAGAGAGAGAGAGAAAGAAAACTCAATTTCCACCAAGATCGAACCTGGGCCCGCTGCATGGGAGTCAGCTACTCTACCATTTAGTCATGCCAGCGATTTTTTTTTTTTGTCATTAATACATTGGAGCAGAACCTTCAGCAAAACAAGAAAAACAAAGTGCTACAGAAATTTAAGGTGACTGAAAACACATTCAAAAGTTGGGCAAGCATATGCAAGCATCCAATGAAGGCATCCAGTCCGGCGCCGTTTGAGTAGCATACACACAGCTGCAGATTCCGGAATAAACAACCGAGGGCTTTCATTCAGCAACCCTTCCTGTCAAAACCTGGTTAGAAAAAAAAAAGGCTGTTTCGTGCCATGGTTGACAAATTGCCGTTTGTGGCCTCATGCGGAAATGATTCACTACTGTTTTGTAGATTATAGGGACGCTGTGTTCTTCTGAGACATTCTCCAAAGAACGCTTAAAAAAGATTTAGATATCGCACTACCCACAATCCATTTCCTCCCTTTTAAGGATCCCTGTGACAAACCATATGAAATTTTCATGGTACTTGGCCTCATAGCCTTTGTGGGAGTAAAATGTGTGACAGGCACGCTGAACCACTGTGGAGCCACACCAGCGCTTGCTAGCACGCAGCGGAAAAGTGCCCTATAAATCCATCCTAGCACGCGAAGAGACTCTTGATGTGACATGCGCACTGTCTAGCCTCGATACGTGCACATTTTGCATTGCAGTTGCATGTTCCACAGGTTGCAGTCCAATGCATTTAAAGAAGGTTTCAGGAAGAAAAAGAAGTTTAAGAAAATGCATACAAGAATGCTAGAAAAAATGTTATGCATCTGATTAGATCAAGCTGGCCAGGTGACTATGTCACCGCCACATTCAAAGGGGACTCCAATAAATCATAAACATTAATGCCATGCGACTTGTCAGTTAAAGCTGGCTAGATGACTGTCTCCACCACGTTTCAAAGCGGGTGCAGATAAATCATCATCATTAGCAGTGTATCGTGCCACTTGCCTTGCAATGTGAGATGTGTGCCGGGTAACATCTATAATGTCTGCCCTTTGCATTGCGGTTGAACATTATTACACCAGGTGGCACACCATGTAGCAGTTGCATAGGTAGCGGTACAACATGGAGAAGTCTTGAGGAAGAAAAAGAAAATTAAAGAGATGTGGAGATATATTGGTGTAATGAAAAGAATCTATTGGATACCTGATTAATCCAAGCAGGCTAGGTGACTGTCTCCATCCTATTTCAAAGGGAACGACATAAAATCATCATTAGCATCGTATTGTGCCATTTGACATGCGATGGGACATGCATGCTGCTTAGCGTCGATAGATACAAACTTTGCATTGCAGTTCGGTTATACTTCACCAAGTGTCCTGACATGTAGCAGTTGCAAATAGCAGTTTCATGCTGTATGTAGCTGGACCTGGTTAACTCGAGCAGGCTAGGTAACTATTTTTCACCACCTCGTTTCGAAGGGGATGCCAATAAACCAGAATTATCAAGAGCAACGTACCGTGCCACGGGTCAAGGAATGTGACGTGTGTGCAGCGTAGTCTGGATACCTGTGTTTACTCTTCGGCACATGTTACGGTGCCTCCTCTCAAAGCATGAACCGCTGCTGAAGAAGCAAATCGTAGAGCTATGCGTGTGGTTGCAACCAGGCAACATTGGGCTTAGCAGACCACTGTGCAGAGAGCTGGGGTGCGTTTGGCAGGCATTCTCAGATCATGAACAGCATGTTGCCATTATCCCTCAAGAGAAAAGTCTATAATAGCTGTCTGTGTCTTACCAGTACTCACCTATGGGGCAGAAACCTGGAGGCTTACGAAAAGGGTTCTACTCAAATTGAGGACGATGCAACGAGCTATGGAAAGAAGAATGATAGGTGTAACATTAAGGGATAAGAAAAGAGCAGATTGGGTGAGGGAACAAACGGGAGTTAATGACATCTTAGTTGAAATCAAGAAAAAGAAATGGGCATGGGCAGGACATGTAATGAGGAGGGAAGATAACCGATGGTCATTAAGGGTTACGGACTGGATTCCAAGGGAAGGGAAGCGTAGCAGGGGGCGGCAGAAAGTTAGGTGGGCGGATGAAATTAAGAAGTTTGCAGGGACGGCATGGCCACAATTAGTACATGACCGGGGTTGTTGGAGAAATATGGGAGAGGCCTTTGCCCTGCAGTGGGCGTAACCAGGCTGATGATGATGATGATGTGCAGAGAGCACGACAAGCTGCATCATGAGCCTGCGCTCGCCATCGACACCAGACAGATAGTTCAGATCGTTCTTGTTAAAAAGGACGTGAAGAGACTTCCCCGCAAAGATGCTGGAGTGCATGGTGCTGAAAGTGGAGCTCCATGCAGGCCTGTGACTTATTAAACAAAAAAATTCAGGCCTAAATCGAAATTCCACTTTCAACAATCGCTAGAATTTAAATTTCTCTTTCAAATGCCATAAGTTTCATTCAGATCAGCTCGGGAGTTATTTCAGAAAAGCATATCTGCATTTTACATGTATTTGAATAGGCAGCATCGGAGTTGGGCCCAAGCTAAAGCTTTGCATGTAATTTACTTGTTAGGCTTCTGATTTTCAGCATATAAAAGAAAAGAAAGTGCACATAAAAATAAAAAAAAACATAGAATGCTTCGCTATAGCAATTATTGATTATGCAGCACAAGGCAGATTTAACCCTTTCAATACCACAGGCAATGGCATGAAATTTCTCAGAAATGTAATGTGTAGAATTCAAGTGGCCCATAATAAAGAACAAGACCACACAATACCACTATCATTGACAAGCACTTCCATCTAGTATTGACAACTGCAATTCGAAGCAAGCTGACATATATACTCGTCATCCGTTCACATTGTGAAGTATATGTCTTCGTCACGACTATACTTGTCATTTGCTAACTTGGTCCAAAATCCTGTCACAACTGTGCTTGTCAGTGGTACGGAAAGAGTTAAACAAGGAAAAAGCTTTGACTTCTACCCAAGAGCATTATAGGACATGTCATACCAAACGAACTCGTTGCATATCCCACTCTTTCTTTTTTCTCTCACAGATGTCTGCAGATGCAGCAGGTTCTGGCCTTCAATGTGTCATGAGGGGGGCCTGTGGAATAGACCCAGTGACGGAAAAGCCCATGCCCTGTGTTGACCCAGGTCCCCCCAAAACTGTCAGTGCCAAGTCCTGGGAATTGCTCCAGGGAATCTGTCCGGACCTGGTATCAGGTGAATGAATGTTCTTAGCATGAACTCGCTGCAACACATTGAAAAGAGCATCTTTCAAATCATTGCTGAAAGAATTGTGTTACCTTCCGAGACAGGGGAAAAAAAGTGGGATGCTGTGCTGTAATTTTGAGTGTGCCATGGTGCAGCATCGTAGTGAGTGAGGAAGTTGGCTGGGTAGCACAAGTGATGGCTTGGTGCATTAAAAGGTCCCCGCAACATGCCCAAGAAAGGTTGTTGGGGTAGCAGCATCACGATGCGGTGATGTTGTGCGCTTTGTGTAATGGACGTGGCATCAGTGAGTGGCACTGTGGTGATAGGTTAAAAATGTAGTGAGCGATTTACATGTACAATATATTGTGGGTACTGAAAAAAAAAAGAACAAAAAATCTGTGGCATTGCATTTTACAGCTGTTTCCAGTATCGCTTAATTTTCATACAGCTATCGGCAAAATGTTGCAACCATGGCAAAATGTCAATGTGTGGAAGCTGTTTTAACCATAGAAGTGATGCCATTGCCCTTGAGATCACACCATGTGCTGCCCGATCGCAAACGCTGTCAACAAGCTGAGTAGGCTTGGCAATCGTGGCACACCAACTTCCTCTGCTTAACATCAACGTTCTGCGGCCACTGGGCGCCACCTTACCATGTCATGGAAGAGTGAAATGTGGCATCCAGAGCGGCTGAAAGTTGAGTTGAGGGTTATTCTGATTCTGTTTATATTTTGAACTTCTTTGTTACTGATGATGTTGGTTTTCATGCATTATCATAATTATTATTGCTCTTAGTTCCTTGACAAGCTAAGAAAAGGGCTAGGGCAAAATTGGTGTCCTTAAAAAAGCATTGCAAGGCCCCCTTAAGTTGTGCTGTTGAAAGTTGGTGCTTTGATATGGTGTTTTTAAGGAAATTTGGTTCACATATGGAAAAACAGCCTATGCATCACTCTAGCTAGAAATGTAAAAACAATTTTAAAATTTTTATGCCTCAATCAAAAATTAATCGGAATCTACTTTGTGGACACTACTTATATTCTGCAACCTAGTAAAACAAAGCAGCAGTGTTGTGTACTTAGAGCACTGTAATGGTTGAGCGGGGCGTTATGCCAGATTTTGCTGCATATTGTCACTCTGGTAAGTAGCAGTCAGTGTCATGCTTCTTGTCCTCAAAATTTTTCCCAGAAGTTATTTTACTCTAGCAGCAATGAAAAGCTTGAAACAGGATTGGCTCTGTCCATCCATAATATTATGCTGTAGTGTATGTCATCAATGTCATGCTGTAATCATTATCGTGTTGTCATAAGAAATTTTTCGCCTGTCCATAAGCAAATCGCAGTTTACGGAATGCCAGTTTGCTATAGATGTTTGCTTGAGCAGCCACGTTAGTAGCGCCATCTTTTGGTGGCGAGTTTAACCATGGAGGACACAGCACTGTTACTGTGCTGACCAACCATCTTATACTCAGCTGGTGGCTTAAAGGCGTACTGACTCGGAAATTTTGTGTCCTGCTTTTTTCTTTTTGGGTAGCTGTCGACTCCATAATTGTGGTACGATGCGTCATTCCTCAATAGCAGCACAAGTGCTTAGTCGCCGCACTTTTTGTACGAACCATCCAAAACACGTGTGAAGTGCAGTGTGGCTTCAGGTGTGAAATGGAAGACCCATCACCTCAGTGAAAGCGGAGATGGCGGAGTGAGATGGTTGAAGGTCATACAGTGATGACCGTGTTGCCCCAAGCTACCGAATTGGCCCTTCCAATTGTGCGCTTCTCTTGGAGATGCAGTGGGACACATTCTCTCGTCGCTTCTGCTGTTGAGTGCGGAATGGACGCAGCTTTCGGCCTCGTGGCACATTGTGCATGTTTGCGTCAGTGGTATCTGGCACCACGAGACCACCGCAACAGGTTTTGGTGATGTGATGAGTCTCCTTTTTCATGGCCGAAGCTGCACTGCTCTTGCCAAGGCTTTTGAACTAGTCGCATTAAAAGATAACATAATTATTTGTTGCACTCTTGTGGAATTAGGCTCTATATCATTATTATTGGGCCGAGGGCTATCCAATTATGTAATAAAAACTAAACAAACATTATTTGTCAGTACTGATTTAAAGATTCGGCAGCGACCAAGATTTTAACATGCACTCCTCCTTTTTGTATTCCTGAATGATAGCCTATTTGACAAAAACATTTTGAAGGCATTGTTGTTGGATAAATTATCTCAAGGTGTCGCTACCAACATTGTTACTGCCGTTTCATGGCTCCGATAACAGGGTATTCTGTAAACTGTAATATGTTTATGAACACGCCAAAGCTTTCTATTGTTGCACACAGTTTGTGTGGTCTTCACAGGATTGTAGTATAGTAGTGCATAAAGTTGGGGGCATATGAGAAGTTGGGGAGAGCAACTTCTGTTGACATAAAGGAATTCAGAGTGGGAATAATTGCTAAAGTCTCTAGAATTTTGAGACTCGTAAGGTAAAAAATAAAATAAAAGCATTCATGCTCTGTTTGCAGGTCAAGAGAAAGCATTGTGTTGTGACGATGACCAGGTCACTGCTCTTGCCACAAATCTTGAACTTATGCGTGGACTCATCCAGAATTGCCCATCTTGTTTCTTCAACCTGGCACGTGTATTTTGCATGGTGACATGCTCCCCTCACCAGGACAATTTTCTTGAGGTATGATGTTTTCTGTGCTCAAGTCCTTATAACCTTATGCACTAATACCCTCTGAAGATTTAATTTCTTTAATATTGTTCTTGGTGTTATTATTTTTTTTGCACTACTTACTTCTCGTGCCAGCTTTGAAAAGCACTGAAGCAGGTTAGAGGCAGGAACTAACTGGTACTCAGCTCCTTCTTTGAAGATCAAGTTTTTACACTCACACTCAAACAAGGTGGCACTCATTGAGTGATGGAGGTGTCGCTCATTAAGTTGAGGCCTTAAAATTAATTCACATACAAACGTGTAGGTGTTAATCGTGTACCTTGGAAGGCCTAAATAATTTACTTGTACTAGAGAAACTTATGTGGTACATATCTATCGCACAGGGGCCCTCAAAACATTTAACAAATTTAAAATGTCTTGGCCACAAAAGAAGACAAGCTGATGAATTTGTTGCTGCAAGGAATTTTGAAAACTTCTACTTTCAGTGGAGGCCCAAGCAAAAGAAATGTTTGCTTCCTCTGAGCCTTTCCCTATGCTGGACAGTTCAAGTAATTGCTGGCACAGAGCATTGATTGCAGTGTTCCACCTGTTGAATTGTCAAGGCACTTTCCTTCTTTCTTTTTTCATTGTATGAAAAATTAATCCTTATTTCTTTGAGAATTTTCATATATGTTGTAAACAGAGCTAGATTAACCTATGAAATAAAGTGGCTGCAACCTTGGGCTCCCGAAAGACAGCGAGCCCCATTAAAATTTTTTTTTCTGGATGAGCCCCTGAAAACACTTTTAAAAGGACCCTCACCAGGGTGTTGTAGTGGCATGCCTCTAGTGGTATCTGTTTACAGTGGCATGGGTAGGTGCCTTGGAAACATGACTATTGAGCATTGGACGTTGTGTGGAGTCGCAGCATGCAGCTACAGTTGATGCTCGCGAAGAAAGCTTCAAATGTTTTGCATGGGTGCCTTGAGATTCGTTTTCTAGCTGTGCCCCTGACTCGCCTCAAAAGAAGTCTGTAATAAACCCTTGTAAAAGCCTCCTTGAGTTGACATCTGTCAGGCCTGGAAGCCCCCCCGTAGACCGAACCGAATGCAACAGCATCTGCCGAACATGTTCATAAATTGCATTTAGTAAACAAATTTATGTGAGTCGTCAGTTCAACTGTGCTACCTGTGGCAGCATTGGATTATTATTGAGCAAAAAAAAAAGCAGTTTTACCAATCAAAGCTTTATGCCTTAAGCTGCTAGTGTTTACTTCCAGTGAGAGTTTTGTTTCTACAGTGGAAGTGAATGTGTTTTGTGTCTGTAAATGCAAATGTCTGCTCTTTTCTGGCAGGTTACGCAATTCAACAAGTCTACCAAAGGAATTTCAGAGGTCAACTATTATATGACGCGGCATTATGCTGTGGGTGCATTCTCATCGTGTTCGGGGCTAGATTCTGGAATCTTGGGTGCACTTTGTGGCAGCTTTAGTGACGACTGTGGTCCTGAGACGCTCATGATGGGTCTTGGGATGCATGACCCATTGCATTCGCCATTCCAGATGGACTTTGTGTTTAGTGGTGAGGACCCTAATTCCACACTATATTATGCATTTCACAGTGTCCTTTTGAAAGTAGCATTTTGAAAGGTGTGCAGGATCAAATAGATCATGCTGTCTGTACTCAGGTAAACTGTGCATTGCATTTTATTATTTTTTTGTGTGCGTGCAAATTCTGTCTTGACTAGTAGCCTTGTGTATTGGGGATCTCAAACATATGGCCTGTGAAGCTTTTGAGTGGGGCTCATGCTGTGTTCTCAGGAATATTGGGCTCTTTCCTGAACTGCCTTAAGCTTTAGGGAAATCTGTCCTTTCCCATCCTCCAACACATCGTATTATGGCCCATCGGTTGCAACATATTTTGTCTGTGTGTCCCAACACTTGACAGTACATAGTTAAAACGATCTGCTCTTTGTATGGTCAAAATACCAACCAGTTTGAAGGTTTCATATTGCTCCTTTCTATATTTATCTGCCCATTAGGCTCGCTTAGCACTTAATGTTTGAATATCTTTTATGTGTCTTCTGTTTAACAAACGACTAAAGAAAGATGCGTACAACAAAATTACTATTAGTTTTCAGCTTTGCATAGCTTACGTGTTCTGAAAACTTTTCAGAGCAACCATCGTCGAGCACACATCTCTGCTCTTGTGTGTGCCATTGCATTTGTATCTTGTATGTTTGTGTGTATGTGCTTTGTATAATTTTCACTGGGCTCTTGGTCCTTCCTTTGTAACGTCTACTTAAAGCATTCAGGCTTTGTTTACTTCACGCATGTAGTTTTTCGTGAAACCGCTGTAGTGCAAGCAAAAATGGACACAAAAGAACACAAGACCAGACAACATGGGCACTGGTCTTGTGCTCTTTCTGTCTGTTTTATTTGCACTACAGTGGCTTCAAGTATCAACCAACTAGCCTAAGAACAGGGTTATATTATGTAATTATTTTGTGTGTGCATGTGTGCTCGCATACCGGAACCAGACGTGTTAAACCAACCACATTGTCGCAACCCCTCCTGTAGCTTGCGTGCATTGTGTGCTGTGTTTAAAAGTGCTGTACAATGATGTGCCAGCTGGTTTCCTTGCAGCCTTGTGCCAGAGCGTGCCGTTCATTTTGTGCAGATGCTCCTGTCGTCTCGCACAGACACACATACACACCTATGAATGCCACCTACAAAAAATGCTCCGAGCCAGGGGCACCTGGTGCTGCTCCTTGCAGCTGCTCCACCTGCTGGGAGTCATGTGCCCATTCAAACTATCCAGAAATGCATAAGCCCTGGAAGATACTTGGAATGAATGGCTTCTATTTGCTGGCAGTCGTCATCTACGCAGTCTTCTTTGTGGTCGTCATGACACTCTACCTCATTGCACGTTGCAGGAATTCTCGCGCACTGGGTGGCTGCGTGAATGCGAGTGAGTAGCCTGCTTGCTTTCTTTCAGCATTGCTTGCTCTGGCTAATGGTGAATTCGGAAAATCATTCCTGGGCACCCTGGGGCGATGATGATTGAATGAACCGTGCTTTGGGGCCCCGGTGCGCACTGTTGCAACTTGCCGGGTTTGCCATAAGAGTGGTGCTTGGCCAGCACTCTTGAGGCTAGGCTGCTGCGTAAGGGTAATTCCTATTGGAACATTTTGGGGGCTGCCATGTAGGGCTCGCGACTCGTGTAAGATTTCCTGCTACTTATGCTGCGAGGAGGTTGGTGGGGCAGTCAAGGTGCATACCACAAAGTAATTGTGCGGAAGTGCGGGCTGTTTAGCCAGCAGTTAGCTCATCACATGCACAGAGCCATGAAATATGCATATCAGCAGTCTAGTGTTCTCGTAATGGCTGTGCCCACCAATTAAAACTAATGTAACATGTAAATGTAAATATCTACAGTAGTGAAATGGATGGCTGCCACTGGCGATAACTCAATTGGTGAGACACCACATGTGACATGCAGCATTATGGGTTCAATCTCCAACATTGCTTTCCTTATTTCTTTTTCCATTTTTTTTTCTACCGTGCTGTAGCTTTAACTACATCGGAGCCAAAAAGCATAATATGAACATCCTGCTAAAATTGTTTCTGCTCTCCTATGCTTCTTGATTTCACTGGCTTATGCCTCCCTCTGGTAACTTGCTGGAGCTTGGTTACCCTTTATTTGTATTGCAGTTGCAGCACAGCCATGATGTTGAGTACAAGAAGGCTACACCTTGCATACACATATTAAGATGAGTTTTTAGCCAGTGGCTACCAAAATTTAAAGGGCCATTTGTGCGTGCTTCCACGACATGGCCTGCTTCAGTGGTCATTGGGAAACTCTTGCTTTAATAGTTAATGTGCTAGGCTCAGTAGATGCATGCCTGTGCATTTGGCAAAAGCCCTTTGAATCATTTAGTTTCACGTGTATTCTGTTCAGAATTTAACTGAGAAATTTCGCAAAAGACAGTTTTCTCAATTTTATCCCACGGTGAAATGCTGGGTTTTATTGCTGTAAAAGTAAGCAAGCTGCTACTGCTCCTTTATTATTTTGCCATTACAACATCCGGTCATTCCTTCTGTTTTGTCGCCAGGCACTTCGTCTGAGTGTGCTGATGATGCACCCCTGTATGTAAAGGATGGATCCGCGTTGAAGGGTGGGCGCCTGCAGCGAGAGCTGGTGGCCCAGTTTGCTAAGTGGGGACGACTGTGCGCTCGTTGGCCGCTGACGGCTATTGTGGTGTCTGTGCTTGCCGTGGCCATCTGCTGTGCTGGCCTTACCTTCTTCACCATTCGCTCCAATCCTGTTGAGCTGTGGTCTGCACCAAAGAGCCGGGCACGCCTGGAGCGGGAACAGTTCAACCAAGAATTCGGGTGGGTGTACTTATGTGGCTGCCACAGTGCTGACTTTGTTTATCAGCTTACCAGGGTGAAAAATATAGTGCTACACTTGAACCTCGGTGTAGTATGACCACGCACCACAAGTGCTAGGCACCACTCCTCGGCTTAGCATTTAGAAAAGGAGTAACATGAGGTGTGCACTTGCTGTGGGTGGAGGCACTGTAGACGAGCTCAGGTCCAAAAGGTGCCCAAAACAAAGGGGATGGCAGACGAGAGGAAAAACGTTTATGTGCTTGGTGCTGTCCTGGAGAAGGCTTCCTCAGTGCTACTGCCGCAAACTGGTCTGTGGGAACAGTCACCCTTGACAACCGTCACAGTGGGAAGGGAGTGACGCAGGTATGGCAATATAGGTGGATGCCTCCACACCTACTGAGGCGCTGGGGTGCACCTCATTCCCCGAAACCTCTGTTACCAGAATTGAAGTCTTGCAATGTTTTTTTAACATGCTTCAAATATTGCCTTTCATCTGACTCGTCTAATGATTAAGGAATGCTGCTAAATTTGAAGCATTTCAGTGTTTGTGACGAAGACATTGAGCAGGACACGACATAATGCCGATTACCAACCGACAGCTTACTGGTGCAGTCGACTGCTGAATGTGTGGAGAATATGGTTACAAATAACCTTGTTAATTTAAGTAAAGATTATGTAAATGGTCATAAGAAAATTCATACGTTGTGTTCTGTCCATGTCATTGTCATTTCGTCAAATGACTTGCACGGAAGACCAAACGAACTTAACGCGAGTCTAGACAATGTGCCTGATTGGTGCAGTGCATTTTCTGACTGTTAAAAAAAAAAAAAAACTATTTTTATTCAGATAACCCATAAAAAGAATCTGTAAACCATACTTATCAGCTAGGGTCATGAACACTCAAACAGGTTCATAGTTACAAGTATTTATGCGTAACGATAACTAACGATCTTACCTGGAACTTGCAAATAAAAAACATATGCTCGTCTGCATTCCATAAACTACGTTTTCTAAAGCATAAGCTTGAAAATGCCCCCCAAATATTAAACTCCGAACATATTACACCTACATCAGACCGAAACTAGAATATGCATCTATAGCGTAGGACCCTTTTACTAAAGAAAACATTAATAAGCTTAAAAGAATTCAAGGAAAGGCTGTAATGTTTATTTATTCAAAATTTCAGATAACGAGTTCTCCTACCGATCTTATGGTGACTAACAATATTGACACTTGAAGATCGAAGAAGTCAATCGCACCTTTACTTCCTTCAGTTGCTACTGAATCGTAAACTCGCAAGACTCCTTCTTATACTTATCTCCTCTATCTACCCAACATACCCGACACCATCAGACGCAGTCAATAACGCCATATTTTGCGAAAACTAACTGCTGTAAATTTTCTTTCTTCCCATGTACCATATCTTAATAGAACCATCTTACAACTTTGTCGTAATTTTAAGAACACGTTTTTTTCGCCATCTGTACTGTATTGTGTTCCACATTATTATTCTTGTTGCACATTTACTACGTTGTGCCTGTCCTGCTTGGACCCTGTTGTGGTCTGCAGTATGCAATAAATAAAATAAAGATAAATAAAAATATGCTGTCCTTTGTTTTTGCGCTGCAAATATTTAATTTGATCATGCGGTAGTTACTTCTAACATTTTTTTCCATTGATTTATTGCCTGCACTTACCTTCCTGTTGTCTCACGCAAATTCGAATGTGAACTGTAACAGCTCTCGTGAAATATGCAGCAAAACAGTTTGTAAGCGACCAGGTGTATTTGGTTGACATTAAATGAATATGGCTTTGGGAGGAATTCCGACCATTGAGCCTGTAGTAGAAAGAACTGATCAGGAACAGTGAATTATAGTATAGTTATCTTCTCGAATAATTAAGTCACTGGAGTTGCTCATTAGTAACTTCATTACATAAACAACACACATGGGCACAGCATAGTGTGTACATTCAATCACAAATGCAAAGCTTCCTTTAGAGAAAGGTTTTCTCTATTCGTAAAGCATCAGAGATCAGTCATTATGCTCTTTGATAATTAACTTCAATAATAATGAGTGAGTTGTATTATGTTTGAAATAAATGTGTTGCATGTCCCCGTTCAATAAAATTTGAACACACTCTGAGGGCTCTGTGGAAGCGTGTTCTGACTGGATGTTGGGCTGTGTGTTGGCTGCGCAGGCCCTTCTACAGAGTTCAACAGGTGGTCATTACACGTAAAGGTGGCCAGCCATTCCCATACACACTTCACCTGAAGCGGTACAACTTGACCATCAATTTTGGAGCAGTTTTTGACAAGGAGTTCCTCCATCAGGTGAGAACCTGCCCCAACTTATTCTGTTGTTTCTTCTGTGTATGTAGAGAATATAGATGTTAAGTGCTATTTATACATTGAAGTTCAGCAGCCAGTTATCAGAATGGATAATGTAATGGTGTAATCAAGAGTTTGATGGAACACGGCCTGGTCGGGTAAAGGCATCATTAACACAAAAGGTCACTGGTAGAAATGGCACCCGATGTGGCAGAGGCAAGTGCCATCTGGAGTTGCTGCAAGGAAATGGGCACGTCGCTCCAGGGCTTCAGAGATTGGCGTACGCTTGTGCACTGGCCGGCGCGCGCAAATCTTGGAGCCTATGGCTGCCCTATGAGTGGTAGAAAATGCTGGAAAAGGGGTTTGTGTTTGAGTTTCCTTGTAAGATAATTATGTTTTTTTGTATACTCAAATGACAATATGACGCTATCCTGTCTGTAGATAGTGCTTGACTTGTACTTTACAATTTTTCTGATGCGTGTTACATTGAGGAATTCAGTTGGTTCAGTAACACTTCTGCGCCACTCAGAGGGCCTGCGTGGTTGTGGTTCGGAATGATTTTTCACCACTCGACGTCTGACATCAACATCGCATATTTTGTGACACGGGGCCCTTAAGGGGAGACACTGGTTTGAAAATATTTTTTTTTAATTTTCAGTATTTCCAGCTGAAATTTTTATAGAATATGTATTTTTCACAGCTGAAAACAAATATGCAATTAGATTTGGGCTATCACTCCCACATTTCAAAATATTGACTGTTTCATAAACTTACATTCTGCCCAGTCTTTTGACAGCTTTCCCATAAAAGATTGCTATTAATTTGGTATGACAGCGCTCTATAGAGACCAGGGAGTGCAGGGAAACCATAATTTTATTTTTAGCTTCATTGGTTCAAAAGTTATGGCCTTATCAAGTATACTCATCAGAAATCTGAAACTGTTGCGTAATTTTACTGTTGATTAAATCATTGTTCTAAATAAAAGTATCAAAATTTCTTGGTTTTATTGCACTAATGAATGTATAAGCTTTCAAATGCTGCAAGAATTATCAAAATCCAACCGCTACATCAAAAGATACTGTGGGCAATAGCCTAGGATGTGATAAAAAATGTTGTTTTGAGAAAACGAGAAAAGAAGTTTAGGAACATGGTGAGCATTTTTATTCAATAGGAGAAGGTATTAATCAGTGTGGTGACGATGCTAGAAGCCACCAGGAACGTAGTCATGATCATTTTCCTTGGTTCGCTTTCTTTTCATTGCACGCCTGAAGTTTTCAGCATGTGCATGCTTCTTATCGGATGCCACTAGTCGGCGACTGTCCTTTTCTGAACATCTTTCAGAGGCTACGGCATTCTGCTGCAGGTGCAGTTCATTTAGTATCGCTGCATCTGCTCTCCCTTTGCCTGCATTAAACCTTGCGACTGCTTCGGCCACAGCAGCTTCCACAGTGAAAAGGGAGGCATGTTTGCTCTTTGACACGAGCGACCAAATGACAGAGTGCAGGCTCTCGTTCGGGTTTTGGGTTTTGCCTCGCTGACAACGCTTCAGCAATTTCTTGTCAGAGAGTCGCGTATACACAGGCCGCAAGGCATCAACAACATGCTCCGGCAGGTTGTAGCGGTGCTTTGGAGGAGTCTCCTTGGCGACAGCCCTGTTGTACTTGCACCAAGATTCTTCACCACTTGGGCAATGCGAGTGATTTGGGCTTGCATCAGTAGATGCTACGTGATAAAGAGTTGCCCAAACAGCATTATGCATGGCTTCGATGTTTCCTTGAGTTTTCAAAGCCCATCCATAATACGTAGTGAGCTTCGTGACCAGCTCGCCCGTGAGTTTTCCTTTACCGCCAAGGCTTGGCTTTCCGTCAGCTCTTTGTTTCTGCAGGAGGTTTCGAAGAGCTGTGCCCATGCGCTTATGCACATGGTTGACACAGTCCTCTTTTTCTATTGGCACAAAGCCATATACCTGTGCCTCTTGCAGGCTATTGAAGGCCCGGCTGTCTCCATCACATAACATGGTTGTGTAGCGGAGCCCATGCCTTTCTAATGAGCGGCCAAATAAAATTTGTGCCGCTTCCACCTCCATTTGGCCTGGCTTACTGGAGGTGTTCTTTTGGCATCTGTGGTCAGCTAGCCACTCGGCATACCTTGGATCGTCCTCCTTCGGCCCTAGCTGGCACCCCAAACAGAAGTTCGATAGGACGACGAAGTCAAGCACGTATCCCGTAAATAGCTCGATCACTGTCCCAACACAAATATGAGATGAGTGGCCCCTGGTCAACCAAGTCCCATCAAAGCAAACAGCGATGTTTCCAGGATTTCCGTAGTCCAGATCGGCATACAGTGTTTTCACCGTGCTCGCGCAGTCGTCAATAACGAACGCGGCAGCCTTCTGCGAGGCAGGGTTCATCTTCAATTTAACATAATCTTGGTAGGTCTTCGTATGCATGCCTCTCCGCGAAATATTCAGAGTGGAAAATATATCGTTTAGCGCAGTTTGTCCGTTCCCTGTGCTCATTGCCGCGCGAACCGCGAGCACGTTGACTTCGAAAGGGCCGCGCGCCGCGTCCCCCCCTGCTCTTGGCGAGCTCCATACAGTCTTCAGTTCTCCGCACTCATCACAGGTCAGCACAAGTTTCGCGGCGATGCCATATTCTCGGTCTTCTTTGGAGATGCTGCCAGGCCCGCCACACACACGGCAATTCATGCACTGAAGCAGTTCATTCACCAACGCTAAGCTTACGACGGTGAACGGCGTTCCAGTCGTCGCGGCTCCTTCAGAGTCTCGAATAAAAGACCGCTTGCGTCGTGTGGCTGACGTCGACGAAAGGTCTTGCCGTATATCACTCGCACGACACTCGATGGCCACTTTTCAGCGGCAGAAACCAAGGGAGTGTCGACGCGCACAGCTCGCGTGTGATCTTGGGTCGCCGCTATCGCGTCCGCGATCGCGGGTGTCGCGTTCGTGATAGCGCCGGCACAGCCCGCTTCTTCCGTGTTCTCGGCGGCAGAAGGTCTCACTGGTGATATGCTGCGTGCCCTCGGACGCCGTTTTCGCTTCTTCCCGAACGCATGAACCGTCCGGAACTTCCGATGACCGCCTGCCATCGCACCGATCGCACAGCCGTCGCTTAGGCCTCTTGGCAAGATGGCGGACTGCGCGCCGCTGTCTAGCAGACGAATCCATTGGCATCCAATAGGGAATCAGGAACTGCCCCACGTGATAGAAACGCACCAATAATGTGCGAGTATGAGTTTTTTTTTTATGCGTGATAGCTGTGCCGTTGCCAGACGGAAAGCGCTCTTCCGCTAGGAACAGACAATAGAAGAATGCGTCTTTCAAATGAGACCAAAATGGCCGCGCTACTTGGCGTGGTTCTCAGGCGTTGCGGCGTTGAATATGACCGTTTTTGAGGTGGTTTCGCGAGCGAAAACGGCCATGAAACTGACTTTGAGACCGAATAACTCGACTAATGCGCATTACATTGCTACAGTATTTTAGGAACAGTTTCTTTAGGCCTTATTAATTATGAAAAAAAATACTTCGAAAAATCGATTTTTTAGAATTTTTTTGGCCTCCCAGACCCGTGTCTCCCCTTAACATTATCGCATTAAAAGTAGCTAATAAACTCCTTAGACAAAAAGAGCGCAAAATAGGGCACAAACAAGGAAGACCACAGCACAAGCCCAACAGTGTCTTGCTAGCTACCTAATGTGGGAAAGCAAATGCTCAGCTCTAACTTTGCTGGCGCTCTAGCAGCAAGTGGCTTTGGAAGCAATGTCAGTGCACTGCTCAGGTTTGTTGAAAGGGGTTGGAGCTACCAACTTCAAGTAATCTGCTACAAATATATGCGATTATGCTCTTGCGAGAGAGAAAAATGGGGACATGCTCTGCACTGTTCCGTTTAACAGTGGACCCCTCTGTAGGCATGCAAATTGAGTTACAGATGAATCGTAATTCCTGTTTTAATATTGCATGACAGGTTTCCTATTTTTCGTGTTTTTTTTTTTTTTGCCACTTGGCTTGCTAAACAGAAAACGGGTTTGTTTTGCATCTGTATTCTGATGGAGGCAAAAAGTGGAAACCCTCGTGCATGAAGATTTAAATACACATTAAAGGCACATTTAAGTACACGTTAAATACACTCACTCACGAGTGCACTAGTGAGTGTCGAAAGGTGCGACCATATGGGAGTGCCAGTTCACGTGAATAGAAATAAATTCAGTGATGGTGATTTTAAGCAGACAGGAGTGTGAACAAGTGCAACTATTGGTGAGTGTGGCTTGATGTGAATGAGTGTTGGTAAATGTGAATGAACACAAGGGAGTGTTGATGAGTATGACTGGGTGATTTATGGGGACGAATGGGGTATGGATGGCGTAAAGGGTGGGTGAGCTCCTGACAACTAACACTGCTGAAAGAAAACACATGGCAAAGTTGTGTCCTTTGTGTAGTTATTGTTGGTTCAATGTAAGCAGGCCATAGTTCCTGCTTTGAATAAACTTTCAATGTGGAACTGCCTTGTTGAATTGTGCAGAAACTTGTGCAGCATTTGTGTGCTGTGGAGCACTTCCTAGCAGATGTGATGTTTGAGCTTAGCAAGAACTAGATTAGCAAGATTTAGATTATTGTATAGTCATTAAATAAAAGCTGGCTTGATGTCTTAATTGCAGGTTGAATGAATGCCTATTGATAGTTATCATAATTGCCACAATGGAGCTCTGTGCCATCTAGAGGAAGCTCGGGTTCATAGATTTTATTTCAGCTTGGTTCGTATTTTTGGTGTGACTGGGTTGCTCTTTATTTCTGAAGACAGATTTGCTTTGTAAACAGTTTTTTAGCTGGTATTCAGTTCTGTCTGTTCTACTGGAGACAAAAGCATGATATTGCATCTTGGCATATGAGAATACATTATATGATCTCTACCATAGCAGCCACATTTCGATGAAAAACACTCGTGTAGTTAGATTTAGTTGTTAAAGAATTCCAGGTGGTCAAAATAATTTGAAGTCTAACCCCAAACCCTCTGGTTTTCCTTATCAGATTGCGGTTTCTGGTGCGTAAAGCCTCAGAGTCGGAGTACATTCTACCACAGTCCTAGCGTATTTAGTTAGGTTTTGCCGTGGAGTTGTGCTGGAAACTAGCATGTGTGCTTTACTGTCTGCTGAAAGGCATGCTGCATACAACTTGACAGAGCACAGAGGTTACAACTACAGTGAATCATTTTGTTTTTTGCTGAGAAAAGCTAATATCCTTGGTATGGTTTTGAATATGGATCGTCTCCTATCAGATGTTTTCCACCTGCTAGCCGTTATGGTCAAGTGCTGATGAGGGTCGTGAGGGTGCAAGTTTAATTTATGGTTACAGTGGCTGTATTCTTAGATACAGGTGGTCAAACAGGTATATGTGGTGATTGAATTTATTCTGAAACCGTCCGATGGGAGGGTTACAGTGTAGATAACACACTGTTGCAACAGTAATGCTTTGGATGGCTAGAATCAATCGTGTAGTTAATCTTTTGTCCAGCAAGGCATTTCATAGAATTCAAGATTATCTGTCCTTCCTGCTGATGTGTAGGTGGCTACACTGCAAGAGAAGCTTCTGGGGCTCAGCGCACAGTACGAAGGGCGAAATGTTACCTTGGAAGACATTTGCTTTTCGCCGCTCAGTAATGGAAAGTGCATGGTGCAGTCACCTCTCAACTGGTTCCAAAACAATGCCTCACGTCTGGACGAGCAGTACAATAACAGGACCTACCTGGAACACCTCTACTTCTGCTTCAGGTGAAAAGCAGCGCAACAGCATTTTTTTTCTTTCTATATTTGTCTGGGGGTGTGGGGCTCTTCTCTTAACAGCGCTTCTTCTAGGTTGCCTATTTCTTTTGCAAGCTGCTGATCCTTGAAAGGTGCAGAAAACTGTGCCACAAACCCCTGGTGCAATTCTTCCACAAGAAAGGGCTGTCCAGGGTAGCATAGACATCTATTTCTTTTGTGTTAAGGCATACGTGTTAAGTGGTGACAAGTTAATTTTTCATCTTGAATTCACAAAATATTCCCTGACTTAAAGCTCTTCAAAAATATCAGTGTAGGCTATCAGTAGGCAAGTGTAGGGATGGAGTTGGCTGATCCGAGACAAGGGCTATCACTTGGAGAGGTCCTTCTTACTGCAACGGACGATGATAATTCGGGAAGTACTAGGCCCACGCCAGTGCTTGCTAACTTGAGTTATGCATTAGTTATGCATTTGGCGAGCCGTCTCAGTTTAAACAAATGCAGGGAGGTCACTTTGTCATGCCTGGTGTCAAGTGAGATTGGCTGGTCACATGGAAAAAATGTAACCTTATATGAAGTCTTGTTTTTGGTAGATGTAGACTGACAGTAGGAGCACAGTGTAATAGCATTAAACACAACTAATAGGGATGGCTTAGGCATTTCTGAAATTTCCATGCAGAGTGGCATATAATGTCACAGATGCCCATAAACTAAATTCCTTGACCTTTCATGCCTCGCAGTAAATCTATCTCTTCATTTTAAGTATATTAGGTCTGTTAATATAGTATTCCGCACCTCAGTAGAATGGAGATTAGAGCTACCATGTTTGATGTTGTGCCACACATTAGCATAGCTATGCTTGTCTGTAGCTTCCCTATTTTTCATGTGTCCTATCTGTGTTGCAAATTTAAAACACAGTGAATTGCCATGTGCCATTTGTCTTCATTCCTGTGGCAGTCACCACCTATAGGCACACAAAAGGCAATGAGCCACCTATGATTTCATATTGTGTCAGCTGAGCCATGTGGTGTCCCGCTTCATATTCAGGAGAACAAACAAACAAACAAAAAAAACACCTTAACACAGTTTTGTTAAGTCGCTTGATGCTTGAAGAAAAAAATACGGGCAGAATGGGTCTACAATGACTGTCAAAGTACGTGAATAGCCAAAATATATCATGTATGAGCTGTGTTGGGCTCCTTTCTCGTGCTTCCCTTTGGACACGCTGCACCATCTGACGGCATTGCCGTGATGTCCACACATACCCACTGGCACATATACAGTGATCCAAATTGGTGGCAAAGAGGTTCATCGAAGAGCAGAACATACCAATTAGTGCATTATCCATGCAAACTGCCCACATTTTTAAGACTGCACTACCTGAAAGATCAGCAGGCATTTGTAGACTGTACTGTCTTTGAGGTCAGCCTACACTTTTTTTATTTGGATTGGAGTTATTTATTTCTAGTGGCTAGCCTTGTGGCCTTGGTGACAGCTCACTGCGCCATATACATAACACTTTTTGCGCAGTGGGAAAAGAATAATGCAAAAAAAGAAAAATATTTGTCAAGTGAGTACTGGTACAGCAGACAAGTACAAGTGTGATGACAAAGCTGACCATGAATAATACGACTACAAAATCAAACCAGAATACATGCAGCAAACTTCCACGTAAAGTCAAAGAAAAATGTCACTGTTCAAAAACATACGATCACATGTTTCCTGCAGTCATGACAGTGGGCACGGTAAAATGTCAGGATAAAATGTACACAGACACTTGGTAGTTTCACCAGGTGATATGTGAAAGTGCAAGGTTGTGAACAGTGTGGGACAGTCAATGTCACCTTGCACAACTTGGCACAGAACTATTGTCACAATAAAGAAGTCTTTCATGCAGAGTCAAAAGACCCAAGATTGTCAACATCAGTTCGTAACTAAAACTGCTAAGGCATAAGGGGATATAGCTAGATAGCCGGAAAGAAAACTGGTCTGACAATGCCAAGAATGCAATTCGCAGTAAAAGTGTGTTGTTCATGAAACTTCTGGATAGTTCCTTAAAGAAAGGATTGCACTTTTGATTGTTTGGGTGTGCTGTTGTGAAATGCTCAAGTTAGCCTTCTGCTTTTCCCAGCTCACCACTGTCGCCTAGTGATGAAGCTTTTGGTGGTATGCCTTGCTTGGGTCAGTACGGAGGGCCTGTGTTCCCTTATGTTGGTCTTGGTGGCATCGTTGGTGACCAGTACTATTCGGCATCTGCCCTTGTCATCACGATTCTTGTGAACAACAATGTGAACCCATCGCTTCTTGGACCTGCCATAGCCTGGGAGCGGAAGTGAGTCTCTCTTCAGCCATACTCTGTTTTGCCAAGATTTAGGGATTTTGTTAAATTTAGGGAAAAGGAAGCCTTACAATCGAGACGATGGCTCGAAAGTAAATGGACAAATGAACTGAATAACCATTTATCCGTTTATTTATCCCGTTAGCTAATTTTGCTCGTGTGAGTCACACAACAGTGACAGAAAAATAATATAACCATCACTATAACAATCCGTTATCTTCAAGTTTACACAAAGCTTGAATATTATGTGAAAAAATGTTATGATCATATCACCCTGGAAGATAAATTGAGAGAAGTCTAACAATAAATACACAAGTGCATTGGCATTAGAAAAAAGACGGTAAGCTGTTGTTTCTCTGGGAGGATATGGGATGATCAAAATACATGTATATTAAGGTGCATTTCATGGTATTTCCAACATCAGAAAACTTTTCATTGCACAGTGAAATAATTTAAGGCAAATGTTTAGTAAGGCATTTGGTCGCGTAACTCACCGGTGCAGTGTAGAAGCATGTGTGATCAATTTTTTTTCATGCAGGTTCATTGAAACTCTGAAGAACTTCTCGAATGCAAACATGAGCATTGCCTTCATTTCAGAGGTGAGAGTTGCTCTCAAATTATGCTGCGCCTGTTTGTGTTGAACATGAAAGATGTGCATACAATATGTTTTGTTAGTGTTCTAACTTTATGGCTGATATTCTCCTTTGGCATCTTGCACCCATGTTTAATACAGTAGACTTTCGTTAATTCGACTCTGGTCCATTCTATTTTTGTGTTCATTCGTCTATGACTGAAGGTCCCGGCTGGCACCCATACATTTCTATGGGCCAAAACATTAATTATTTCAATCCTTAAACTGACCCTCATTGGATAGGCAAATTTGACTGGTCAGCATGAATACACCTGGCCTGAATGTTGACCCCAATGGCTGCAGTGTCTGTTTTGGCAGCGCTAGGGGACAATTGATGCATCACACACTATCTCTCGCCAAAATTGCCTATTTGTGCCCTGCCGTAGGAAGATTTTCTAGTTAAAACAGCAGCCTATAATGAATGCCATATTTATACATTTCTAATGCACACAATTTTTTCCATGAACATTGGTTCGAAAATTGGCTACACAGGGCAGTTTGATACAAACCTGCGTTTGCACCAGCCTACAATTGTAGTCAGTATCATCTTCATTGTCATCATAAAATGGTGACAGAACAAGTGCTCACGCCACTTTCAGTGTTTGGTTACAAAACGTCACTTAAAGGATATGTTATATATAAATGCCAAGCTGGCAGTAACAAAATAGCGTAACATGTTTTTAGAGTTTCTGAGAATTGCATGTGTCACAGGACAACTAGCGAAATGGTTAGTCCTGGATGGCGATTTTGTAGCGATGCCTTGCGCTCGATCCTATGGCACTCTTATCATTGACTATACTGGCCAGCTGATCTCATTGAGAATGCAGGTGGAGCCACTGCAAAAGAACAAAAAGCACGAAAAGAACTCGCACAAAAAAAAAAAAAGCATCCCTACAAATTCATGGCCTAGGTGTGGGCCGGCTTTGCATTTACAATATAAAGAGGCATTACTACAAAATCATGGCCCAGGCATGGGTCACCTTCCCATTTATGATTTCTGCAGAGTCATTTGGTAAACGCCGAGTGTCAGATGCGTAGTAGACTGTATCAGAGGCAATGTGTTGGGGTCTGCACACAACGATAGAGTGCTGTCTGGTTACATTAATTATTAATACATTTCGTTCGGTAAAAGTAAACTTGGCTGCTTTCACCTTTTCCTGTTTTTCAGTATTGAAGGTGCAATATATTCTTTAAAAAGAAAATCAGGCTTGCATTAGATTTTTGCTTTGTTTGGGAGTTCTAATGTCATTTTTACTTTAGGATTCTAATTTGAACCCATAAAAACTGGGTGCACATTAGATTTAGGGGTGTGCTAAAACCAGATAAATGGTGCCAAATTTGAATGGTGCCTCTTTAGTTCAACCTGCTGAAAGTTTCGTTGGTCCTGTCAAGGTCAAATTAGCAGAAGTTGTCTGTATTTCGTTGGCGTACCTGATAACAATTATGCTCACACACTGAAATTGGCACTTAGGAAACCACAACACGTTTAAGAACTTAACACAGTATACATAATTTTTATTCTTTATCTCATTAATTTTATCAGAAGTTTAGCGTGACAGAGGTTCCCTGAAGGCCATCAAAATTGGTCAAGTTTGTATGCATTTGGGGCTGCAACAGTGACACTTGAAGCAATAAGCAAGAAAAGAAGGGTACACCACAGCACATAGTGCTCCTTTGACAATTGAAATTTGGGCTAGTTGGTATATGTAGGCGTCACAGTATCGTAGGCGCCAAGCACAATAGAAAAGGGAAGAGGATAGACAGGGGTGCTGTACTGTGTTTCATACAGAGCAGGCAACACTACCAAGCCTACAGAGAGATTTCGCTCGCGTTTGCAACGAAAAAATATTGCATCGTAAATACAAGAAAGACAGACATGTACCACCTGATTCGATTTAACATTAAGTATCATACTTTTACGTCTCAGGATGCAGCACCATTATTACATAGAAGGCATTGCAGATCTGAACCGATTCGCTACCGAACGAGCGAAATGACACATTTATGCGACCAGAGGCCACAGCACAGCACATGTGCTTGCGACCAGAACATAGTATGTTGCATACAGGCAGCACAAAGGTGTGCAGGTAATTTGGTGTAACTTTAAAGGTGTACTTACACGACGAAGCAAATTGCCATTTGAGCTGGCGGGTGGCATATTGCATGCTGAGGTGTCGTTCATTCCAGTGGTGCTCCTTTGGTCCCCACGAAGCGCTTTGTGATATGGCTGAAAGCCAAATTCCTGTTGGACTTTTGGCAAGAAGTGCCAGAATAATGGCAGCGAAGCAATAAACAACAATATTCCATCCAGTCAGAGTTGCTAGCTTAGTTGAAGTGTGTGATGGCGCATCTTGCCTTGTTAGCTCGGTGGCCAGCAGTCTACGTGTGCAGTGTCCTGATGCATTTGTGCTGTCACCAAACATAAGTAGAACTAAAGAAGAACTCTGTAAATTAGCAATAAGAAATATCATCACAATTCTTTAAATTGCACGTAATAATACATGTAAGCAGACACAATTGATATAGTGTACCACTAATTTGTGAGTAGGACTATTGCAAAACCTTTGTTTATCAAATTTGTCCACTTTAGATGCTTCAACGGACGCACTTTACACAACTGTGATATGTTTTTGGTGCAGTGTATGGATTTCTGGACCTTTTGCATAAAGTATTAAAAAACAACAAATTTAAGTATAAAATTCCAAGCTCTAAATTGGAATTCTTTTTCCTAGAGCCACTAGAATTTTTGCATTCTCTCTCAAATGCAACAGATTTCGTTCAGATGGGTGCAGCAGTTGTATTGTAAAAACATCTCTGCGTTTACGTGTTATTGAATAGGGGGATCAGAGCTGGGCCCGAGCTCAAGCTCTACCTTGAGTCCACACATTCTAGTTGTAATAAATGAAGTGGTTATTTTTTAGAAAGCGTCGCAGATAAAATGCTGCTTCAATTTGAAATGCACGGAGTGTGACATCTATGACTGCGCTACTTGTGCAGCTTGTTTGCCCTTTACCCCAGCAGGAATAAACTGTTTCATTGGTGATTGCTAGTCATTGTGTACAAGGTGTCGGTACAGACATGAAACATTGTTTCAGTAATATTGTGGTTCATTAATGATATTTTTTATTTTACAATTTTTCATACGTAAAAGAGACGCTAAATCATTCCTGACTGGTAAAGTAGTGTTTGAAGAATTCATTTTGGTTTGTTAGTTTAGCAGGAAGAGCTTTATCAATTTAGGAGAAAATTAGGGTAATACTTCAGTTTCAAATTCCATGACAAAGCCCAAGGGCTGGCACACCAGTGTGATGTCATGAATATAAAAGTATTTTCTTGCATTTCGGTTGCTCTGATGCAGCAAAGGTTCTCTCAGTTTGCTAAGTTCAATCGCTGGCTTGCTTAGAATACAATGGGGTCAATCTTTACCAGTAAAGAATTGACTACACTCGAGCAGACGCTGTTGAAATCCATGTCATGACGTCACCACTCACATTTTTTTCTTTCCTGTATTACTAAGCATCGTCTCAAGGTAAATTGTGTGTTTTCGTTGTCCTTTTTCTTTTTTGGCAGAATTCCGTAGAAGATGAGCTGGAGAGAGAGAGCCAGTCTGATGTGTTTACTGTCCTACTCAGCTACTTTGTCATGTTTGTGTACGTGTCTCTTGCCTTGGGCCAGTACCGCTCTATTAAAACTGCACTGGTGAGCAGAGCCTCTTTCTTTATTTTGCACATTTATTCTTTCTATCATTGGCACACTTAGCCGACTGAATGCATCTTTTATGCTTCCATGCATCTGTGAAATAGTTTGGGCAGATATCCTGCCATGTGGAATATGAGAGAGCTTGGGATATTGTAGCTTACCTTGACAAGCAGTTTAGTCCTTTTGGTCAAGTTATGTAATGTTTTCTGGCGTTCACATCAACAAACAGTGGCTGCTGCTATTTCACATTGCACTTTTGCCCAGCCAATGACAGCATTGGTTGTCCCTCGCCTAACTCGCCGTCCAAACACTTGAGATTTGCACATAATGACATCATGCAATCACCATCACTGTCTTTGTTGTCTTGCAGCGGATGAGCCGCACACACCTTGCGGGGGTTAAAACTCAAAACAACAAATAAGAGCACTTAGTGGTGTCACTACCGTGTTGGCAAGCCATGTGGAGGGAAAGTAGGTTCCACATTTCTGAAGATGGCCTATGGCCATGACTTAGCATACATTTGGCTGGTTCCTACTGCACTCAAACTCGAGGTTGCCATGATGCGGAGCTCGTTCTAGATTGGAGCTAGAGGAAGTGTGAGGCGTATGGGCAGCCGCTAACTGGAGCAATCTGAGGCCGGAAGAGGAAACACATCAGTGCTTCTGTTGCAAACAACCATGCACAGATGCTGAGGCACTGACCTGTTCAACCACGGCAGATGCAGATACACGGCCATACTTGCCAACCTTCACGATTTTGTCATAAAATACCCAATTTAGAGAGCTTCTTTACTGTTGTCATATTGACACCGGTAATTTTAGTTTTCTGTTCATGCCCACTTTAGGGTGAAACCCATTCTTAAAGGAATGCAAATACAGGAGCCTACCGATTTCTCAATGGTTAATTTTTAGATCTACTCATTTATTCTTACCTACGTAACAGAACAGTGCCATTCTTTCTAATAAAATCAATGTGTAATGGCAACTGAAATTTCAGCATCTGTTTTCTGAATATTTCATGAAATATAGTTCGTGGATATTTTCGTTTGTTTGTGGCACGCACCATTCTTTTTTTTTACTATACATACCAGTTGGCTTGTTTAAAGTGTTCCTTGAGAACAAAGGCTCTGGCATTTATTTTAGTGCATGTTCAGCATTTTGACTATTAAAACAATTTTAGTATTTTCCACCCAAATTGAGCATCTTTTGTACTTCGACTGCAGTGTTTCTCAATCGTTAAGGTTGGCAGGTTTGCACATCAACTGCTACTGGAGCCATGTGACTGGAACTCTGCCAGATCTCGGTCGCACTCTCAAGTCGAAGGTGACTGCTCCTCCGAGTGCTCTGAGCTGGGGCATGGTGTTATGAAAGACAGCTGAATGTGAACACAGCTGAACGTGTTCAGAGCCCTTGCTTTTGACAAGCCGAATGTAAGGCATACCATGCTGCCAGAGCACTTGGAGCGCTCTAAAATTACCAGCTGAATGTGCAACTAGGAACTAAATGCATCGCCAGCCAATTGAGAGAAAGAGAAAAAAGGAATGTGTCTTGGTGATCGATAGTTTGTGAGATTATTTCAAATGCAGAATGTACTCTGCGCCTTACAGTGTCAAACTTTTAGCATGGAAATAATAGCCCTACGCACAGTGGGTCTCTACAATTTGTCGTCCTGGGCTGCCCAGGACTGTCTGAGAAGCTACATGTGGCAACGTTTATTGGCTGAAAGCAGTGCCTTGGGTTGTCCAGGGCATTCCGGGATGATAAATTGAAGATACACGATATCTATGTTTTGAGAAGCCTGCCTTTATTATGCTAAATGTGTAACCCAGGCTAAGTTGAGGCAACATTGTGTCTCTTGCTGCAACTCCAGGTGGATTCTCAGGTGACGCTGGGCCTGGCAGGGGTTGTCATAGTCCTTGCCTCAGTGGCCTCGTCACTAGGGCTGTTCAGCTACTTTGGAACGCCAACCACTCTTATCATCATCGAAGTCATTCCTTTCCTTGTGCTTGCTGTCGGTGTGGACAACATCTTCATTCTTGTCCAGGGATTTCAGGTACGATCGTGTTGATATTGCGAGTGCAGAGATTGTGTAATTCAGTAAGGCTACCTTTGAAACAAGGCTTGCCCTTGCTGCCTCTTGATGAGTTACGATGAAGAACATGGCCACATCATGTTTTTGAGCATAGTTTGAGCATGAGGATACATTTTATGAGGGTCAGTGTGGTTTTGCTTCTCAGGGTGTATAGTGATCATGCCGCACTAGAGGTTAGATTATTAAGAAAAAGAACGCTTGAAAAGGGTCACTAAATGTATTGAATGAATGTAGGCTATTAGATTGCTAGATTGCTGTTCTAAGTTTTTCTCAGCATTTGTTTTATATCAAAAGGTGGCTTAGCTGCAGATATATTTGTGACTGAAAAGCAAGGTCTGTACACATGACATAAAAGCATGTACAAATGACGTGCCATTTACTAAGAATGCATGCAAAAGAACATTGAAAAATGACAGTTGTACTTACTCACAGACATAAAATTTCACAATTTTGGCAACAAATTTTGTTATGCATATAAAAACGAATTGGCAAAATCCTTTAAGAAATTTGGAGGCTCCTTGCACTGTGGAGAGTTTTCACGAAAAGAGCAGATATTTTGCAGCACAGCACGCCACACTGCAAGTTGAGGTGCCACAATTAGCCTCTACTTGACAAAAATTTTATGGTGAGCACTAACTGGTAGGAATGTCATGAGCCGATACATTAGTCTCTATGGAGATGGGGTTGAGGATTCGGCACAACTGCATTTTAGCCAGTGCGTTTTAAGCGGGTTCATGTTAATGTGGTTTTGCTGTATATAGAGCCAATGGTAGGGGTGCAGAAGTACTACATTATGAGAGGCAGTAGCATTTTAACGCGACAGCGTTAAGGAGCTTGTGTCGCACAAAAGCTGGTGTCGTCGGTGTCGGCGTCGGCGACGTTGGCCGTGAGCGATAAATCCCAGCAGGCACTTCATGAATAAAAAACAACTTGCAAGATGGGCTGGGTGGGAATCGAACCAGGGTCTCCGGAGTGTGAGACGTAGGCGCTACCACTGAGCCACGAGTTCGATGCTTCAAAGCGGTACAAACGCGCCTCTAGTGAATGCGGTGTTGCCTTAGAAACGAGCTGTTTCTAAGGCTCAGGCGTGCATCGCTTGCTCAGGCGCACATTTCGTTGCCGCGCCGAACGCTGTGTTGCTCGACGTTCACCGCGTCCGATGCGGGGTGCGTAGTCGCTGCGCCGTAGCCCATTGTCTTACATCCCTTGGCGGGTCGACGGGAACGCTGTCGCGTTCCACTCTTGAAGGCGAAGCTTAAGCGTCCTCTAGTTTTGGCATGTGTCCGCCTCGTGTGAGTGCCGCCGGACATCATGCTTCTGTTTTATTTTTCCACATTTGTGGTGCCGATTCTGTCCTACGTATGCATAATTTTCTTGCATGTAATTTACCAATTTAGCTTGAGTTAACATTTGCCTTTACTATGTATCCCTTGAAGTGGCTGAAGTCCAAATGTGTGGAAAATATTTGTGAGGTTGTTGAAGAGGCTTAGGACTTGCGCTGTGTTTTCACCTTTAATAAACAATTTGTTCTTATAAAATAATTTGGGTTATATTTTCTCTCTTGGTGATTGTATTCAAACTTGTAAAGATCAAATTTGTTGACGTTCTTTTTTTTTCCTATGTGATAGAAAACTGCAGTTTAGTCACTACAAAATGTATGTTCTGTTTACAGTATGCACAGGGTTCGTCCGTAAAGTAATAAGACTGGGTCTGGTTAGAAGAATTTACTGATCCGATGGTACATACAGTCTTATAACAGTATTCACTTATCACAATATTCAAGTGCCACGAGAATTCCATTGTTATAACCGATTATTGTCATAACTGGGTTTCATGAAAATAAAAATAGGGGGATGGCAGAGCTGATGTGAAAAAACTATAATGGCAGGGAGGCCAGTGCCCCTCCCCACCACCTTTTTTCATCCAGCTGCTGATTGTGTTCGCTCGTTTTAAGTGTTTCCTGGGCACTCCAATAACGTGTAACAAGCTGCGGCTGTCGGCGTTAAAGAATGCCAGTGCAATAACAACTGCAAAGAAGGGTCACAGGTGGCAAGTAGTATGCAAGCATCGCTGGGACATCGCTTTGGTGCCCCGAAAGGGGCTTTTTAAGAAATGGGAGAAGGTTGCTGTGGCAGCCTGTCAGATTTAGAAATCACACTGAGACATGCTGAGGCAAAATCGCCACAAGCTTCTCGCCATGTATTTCTAACTGGCTTGCACGAGAAAACCCTATGTCCGTCAGCCTTGCATGCTTAACGCGTAGCTTGCCGACATCCTTCTCCAACACATCCAGGTGCTCCATGTAGTGCAGCGGAAGGTTCCTTGTGAAAATGAAGACCTAGAGGGACTGAATCATTTGCTGGGCCTCCAAAGCATCATCGCTGCCATCGTCACCGTTACTATCCGATGCAAGCACATTTGCAACGATCACCTTATCGGTTAGAAGCACTTAGTTTCCAAATCCATAGCCGTGCGCTTTCTTTTCACCTGCAACGTTGTGCATTGCCGATGATCAACGGGCAGATCAGCTGTCTTCCGCTTTGGCGGCGAGTGAAACAAGGCTGAGAAACTGTGGCCAGGAACAATTTCAGCGCAACCAACAAAGATGAATGCAAGCGATTAAGCTGTTTGCAGAACTGCACTGAATGAGAAACCAGCAAGCAACATGTGAGCAGTGCAGTTGGCACAGCTCATTCGTGATTCGGAGGGTGGCGCGGCATAGAGCTATGGGTGCAGCCCATTTGGTTCAGAGGGGTGGAAGGGTGACCGAAGGAGGCATGCCGAGAAGGCTGGAAAATGCACGCACAGTGGCTGTTAGAGCAGTGGGCTATTGTGCAGCAGCTTGAATTTCTCATTTTCTTTTTTATTTTCAAGGATTTTGCATTTGACTACCTTTCAGCTTGGACATCAAGCAGCCAAACTTCATCACTATAACTGATAATGCGGCATCAGGGCATTGTAGTAAGCAAGTTATCTCACCATGGAAAACGTACAAAAGTTGACGGTGCAACAGCTTCCGATTGTTATAGCCAATATATTGTTAAAACTGGCATCGTTATGAGTGGGTTTGACTGTATTATTAATATTCTTCAAAATCGACTTCTTGGGCGTCAATACACGAATGCCAACGTGATTCCCATGCTCTGTATGCTCCCTGGAAGTCAGCTGCTGTAACCTCTTTCAGTTGTGATAGTCCGTTGGATGGTGGGAACATCGTTGAAATTGTGACCTTTCAGGCTTCCCTTGAGCTTTGGGAACAGGAAAAAGTCTGCCAGGGTAACATCAGGGCTGTATGATGGCTGCTGCGAGATTGCAACCCCCTATCCGTGCCAGATAGGCCGTCGCAGTGAAGGCGTTGTGGGCTGGAGTGCTGTCGTGCTGGAGCTTTCAGTGATTGGCAGTCTGTGGTCGTTTCCATTTTACAGCTCTGTAAAGGCACTCAAGGACTTCAATGTAGAATGCAGCGTTGACGGTTCGTCTCGGAAGTATACATTCTTTGTGGACCACCCCACAATTGTAAAAAAAGAAGACAATAAACATTGTTTTTACCTTGGACTTCCACATTCACACTTTTCTAGAGTGCGGGGACTTCGCAATGTTGTGCCACTCCAAACTTTGGCGCTTGGTTTCAGGGTGCTACTGGAACACCCATGATTCATTGCTTGTTATTATGCTGTCTAAAGACTCCTATTCCCTCTCTAACTGCACCAGCGTTTCACGGAAAATGTCAATTCATCGTTGGTTTTGTTCGTCACTCAACACTTTTGACAGCAATTTCGAACAAACCTGCTGGATAATCAAATTTTCAGAAATAATTTTGTGAACCATTGTTTTGCACATGTTGAAGTCTTTGGCGATTAATCTGATACTGAAAGAATGGTTGGAGTCCAGGAGATTTTTAATTTTTGCCACACTTCCTTCCAATCCACTTGTTGAAGGGCGTCGAGATCGCTCCATGTCATTGACGGTCTCCCGTCCGTTCTTGAACTTGCTGAACCACCGGAAAACCTGGGTCCTTGACAGGGCGTCGTCATTGTAAGCCTTTTTAACCACGGCAAGTGCCTTGGAAGCAGTTTTGCCCAGGTGAAAGCAAAATTTAATCGTGTATCGCTGCTCCAGCGAATGTTCCATTTTTGACGTTTTCTGCCGTGACAAAAACTCAAAAACAGCTTTTGCGCCACTTCAGAATCTCACTGCATCAGAGCTCGGACGTGACTGCCACCCTGTGCGTTACTAAGCTAAGAACTCCCACCACAAATCCCGCCTTCGGGGAGTACGCTACTGGTGACTGCAGCACTGTGTGGCAGGCAGTCTCATTACATTACGGACAAACCCTGTATATGAAGCAAAGCCCTGCACAGGGTGTATTCTCTTAGTCCGATCTTTAAGGAACACTAAATAGAAAAGAATTTGATGCATATTACTAAATTATCTTTCTACAATACCCTAAAAAAGTCACTCTTGCTTTGAGAAGAGGCTTGGCAAGCATGCAGAAATGATACAAGTGGCAACACCAACTTACAATGGATCTTGACACTATCTGCTCTCGAGCCCAATACATTTTTCATCGATAAAGATGGACTGCATTCTATTCTAAATGAGTAAAAGATTAAACTTGGCAAGTTTCAAGAAGTTTTACTAAGCTACACTGGCCTGTGACGTGATGTCACATTGTCGTACTGGTGGCAAATTTCAGTGCGAAATTCATAAAATGGAACTTTGACCTTAATTTTTCCTTATAATAATCGAGTTATTACTGTAACACTGACAAATAGTTTTGGAAGAATACAGTCAATGTTTGATTTTTCGAGCTCCCTAGGGACCGTGAAAATGTCTGAAAAATTGGGCAGGCCGGAAAAAATGAATCCATGCCTTTTACGGCCCCCAAGGGCTCAATTCACCACAGGCACATCTGAAATATCTCTAAGGGCCTGTCAGTACACTTATCAGGCATATCAGTGCTTCGGCTGTGACAAGAGATGGGTGCATGCGTGCATAATTAAGGAACACATACTGTGTCCCGTGACAGTGGCCCCTTTCCACTCTTGGTATGCTTCACCACAATATGCTACCTATGCTTGACCGTGTAACACCGCTCCATTGCAGCAAAACTGACATTTGGGAATCGACATTATGCAATGTAGTGCTTCCTGCGCTTTGAAGTCATCGGTGAAGATGACAAAGGGGGAATCAGCGTTATTGCTGACAGAAGCGAATTCTTGCGATGAAAAGCATGGTACCAAACAGCAGGAACCTTGTTAGTGAACGTCGAAGCAGCTAGGCCACAGTGGGTATGGCTGCCAGCATATCGGCATGTGGCAGCTGTGGTTTGTGGCTGCGAGTTCATCAAAATAGCAATGGTGGTAGCTTCAACTCATGCCATCTTGAACCTGCATTTGCAGCAAAAAGTGCATGAAATCGGATGGCGAAGGGTTTCAGCGTCCTAAATTTCAGACATCCTTATACACTGGCTCTATGGGGATTGTTGGGGTGCCGTGAAGGTGTTTGTATTGGACATGCCTCAAAAGCCCGGCATGCAAAAAATCGGTCGTTGACTGTATTGTGTCAGTCTAAACTGATTTGTTTCTCTTTAGTGTCCCTTTAATGGCTCTGCCATTGCAACAACAAGCCGTTTTATGCGAGTCTTCTTGCTTTGTGCAGAGAGATGATGGCTCAGAAGAAGAGCCTATTGAAGACAAGGTAGCACGTGTGGTCGGAAACCTTGGGCCATCTTTGCTCCTGGCTAGTTTCTCAGAGGCTACCTGCTTTTTCCTAGGTAAGAACTTGCAACACTTGCTCGTCATAATTTTTGTATTTCCTTTTTCTTTTCCGGTTTGCTATCACAGTCAAAAAAGCAGCATCACTAATCTCATGTGTGGGCTTGCCAAGCACTGGAGAGCATGGATTCTGGGAATTCGTGGGTCCTTAATATGGCTTTAGCTTCGTCGCTAACCGTTCGTTACATTGTAATTGAGTCTCATCATAAAAAATTAGTCTCGTATTGTAACTTGTAAAAAATCAGGTGAAATCTATTGCTGGGATGTAGCAGGCAATATGGAAGACCACCCACTCGAGGCACATTGTCATTGCCCTCATTCATCTGCAGCATGACACCTCTGGTATTAGTACTCATATAAATGTCACATGGTAATAGTATGCTGTCAAAATCATTACAGGGAAAGCTTCATTTACTGGTGAAATTGGCAGAAACTGAAAAGTCAGATTTCATGGCATATGTGAATGTTGGTTTTCTGCTGTTTTCTCTTCACACTGAAAACAAATCCATAGCGTTGTGCGGCGACAAGTTACTATAGCAGATGAGGTTTCACATGCTAAATATCAACTTGTGCTGTGAACAAGGCTGTAGTTGTGTGCCGACGAGTAAATATGTGGTATTCTTTTTGTACTGTTGCATACAAAGCATTTTTCTGTTCATTGCAGGGGGCCTGAGCACTATGCCAGCTGTGAGGATGTTTGCCCTCTATGCTGGTGTCGCGCTTCTCCTTGACTTTGTGCTTCAGATGACCTGCTTCATTGCTCTGCTCACGCTCGACGCAAAGAGACAGAGGGTAAGATTTCATCTGCTTTATTACAATCTAGAAATGGCTGAAGCAATCTCGAATGTGACTTGGCTTGGCTGTGGCAAGTTGACGTGTGACAGCAGTGCATGCAGACCTCTTGATATATCTGTGTGGGTCCATACGCAGCAAGTGAGCATACCCACAGGCTGCAATAACTTGGTGTATTGTTGTTGGGTATTGTTGTTAGGCATTGTTGTTTGGTATAACTTGTTGCTGCCTGTACCTATTGTACTGCTATGGTTTAGAGGTGCATGGATGACACTTACTGCTGAAATATTCTACATGCAGTTACGCAACCATAGAGGGCACTGTGACACCTTCAGCTGCATTGAACAATATTATAGTCTTTGTTGCAAACTTTTGCTCTAAGCATTAATCTTGCTGTCATTCATGCACTTTAACTAGCAGGTAACATTGTAAATGAGCTAATTATTCCTTTAAGGTCATTTGCACATTGCTCAGTGGAAACGTTCATCTAGACATTAACACTTAGCACAGGATTTCACATACCAGTGACAGCAAGCCATTGAATGCAAGCGTTATAGGGTTGCATCTGTATGATATTGCTTTTTGCTGCTTTAGCATAACTGTTGCTACACTTGTGATCATTCTGTTTGGCACACAAAAGCTGCATCATTGTAATTGTGAACACTTTTTCAAACCCATTCTAGAGTCTGTCATTTATGCAAATGAGATCAAAATAAAAATGGCCACATACATAGAGAAAAATCCTGTGAAAAAAGAAGCGACCGAAGGGAACTGAGTTGTCAACATACCAGATGTCTGCAGTACAATTATGCGACTAAATAGCATTGCTGACCAACTTTATAGTTGCTTTAACTTGCATTGTCTAGATGAAGCCTAATTTTCCAGGTTGCCTTCAGGTCTGGCATGTAACTTTGTGTTAAATCTTGTTTGGTGGGTTTACCTTGCTTGGATTGCTAACTTAACATGTGCTGTGAAGTTTTTTGGGTCCTTTCGCACTACTAACAGCCAGGTAATTGATGCCAGTAGCGCATTATTCTTGACTCATTTCGATGTGGAATGCACATCACGGCACATGTACACATTCTTGTGTGTGGGCACATGCAGGCATGTGGTCTTGCACAGAACAGTATTTTGCTAGTTAACTTCTACAGTGGAACATCCTGAATTTGTCTGAAACATAATAAACACACACAGTGTGGCTGCGTCTTCTTTCGATATGGCAGAGTAAGACAGGCACAGGTGTGGGGATGCTCGACTTTTTCGCATCCCCTGATGTTGTTTTCCCCACATGGCTCTGTCTCCTGGAATCCAGTTTCCCTGCATGCATATGCATGTGTGCTTGGAGGAAGTCTGTGCTGTAACTTTGCAATATGAGAAATGGAGTGAGTGTTCTAATGCTTGGGTCACCTGACGGTATCGATACTCATGCGTAAGAGGAACCTGCTTCCTCCTTTTCGGCTGTGGGAATTCATCAGATGCGGACTTGCTGTGCTGTCACCAAGGTCACTCTAGACCCCAGAGAACGAAGCACTTCACTGTCTGCCCTTTGAGTTCTATCATTCCACCTTGACATTCGTTATCATGTAGACACGCATAGATCTGTGATAGTTTTTGCTGTGAGAATTGGGGCGTTGGCACACCATTTTTCTCACGCTGCGACTTTCTTCTTTTCCCAGATGCAACGCATGGATGTATGCTGCTGTATTTCTGGATCAAAAACAGTCCTTATCGAGGATGAGTCATCGCAAGGATTTTTGTACAGGCTTTTTGAAAACCACTATGCCCCTGCCTTGATGAAGGAACCAATTCGTCTCACCGTGGTTAGTGTTGGCCAGGCTGCTTTATCCCATATATAGCATATTGTGTTTGTGTGTGTAGTTCATTACACAATTGTTAATGGAAATGTCTGCAGGAATTCTAAAAACATGCCAAAATTTCTTAATTTTTCTATATTTGTTAGCTGTCTCAGAATATTGACCTTTTTCCTTAAAATCAAGAGATCCATTGAATTTTAAAATGTCATTGCACATATGACATTATCCATCACAGTAGGTCAATGGCATGACATCCTTCTGCAAAGCACAAGGTTATGGATTCGGTTCAGTCATGGCAGCCATGTTCTGGTGGGTTTGGAATGCAAAAATGCTTGTGTACAGAGCACCGAGAGAGCACTATAGAACCCCGGGCAATTCAAATTTACCTAGAACCTTTCATTACGGCAGTCCCTGTAGCCCCTGTAGGTCTTAGGGATGCCAAACCTCTGTCAGTCATTCAGTAAGTTCATGTGGAATTAAACTTGCCATACAGTGACGTAATGATCTAACAGTAGTACTTACTTTATTAAATGGCTTCTTGTGTACTTGGATAGATTGGCAGTTCTCACATTTACTTGGCTAAATTAGCTTCACGTGAGCCAGTGGCAAAAAGCAAAAGAAATGTAAATTCTTACATTCATTAGGTTCATTACAAAATACAGCCCCAGGATAAATTTTTCAGCTGCGACGCTACACCTGAAGAACCTGTTTGGGTCTCACTTAGCTTTGTGCTGCTTTCAGATGGATGCCTGTTTTCAGTCTTGCGTATCTCTTTTCGCAAAAAAAAATTTACTTAAATTTATATGAGAATGCTGAATGCTGAGCAAGATATGTCATATCTTTACTTACACAATCAGTGCTAAAGTAGAAAATTGCCATAGTGTTGGTAGGAAAAATTAATTTCTGGCTTTTCTGTTTTTATTTGTGTTCTGGTAGAACCAGTGATTGATAGATTCTATTTTGTTTAATAAGTGTTTTTCTTTTGCTGGTGGCCTGGCACAATAGAATACTTTTCGAGGCTGTAGCAGACTTCAAAACGTAGGTGCAGTTACTCTTTCAGTTGTTTAATGTTTCTTTTTTTTCTTTCTCTCTTTTCACTGTACTTTGCAGATGTTCGTGTTTGTTGGATGGATGTGCTTGTCATTTGCATTTCTGGGAAACACTAAGATAGGTTTGGACCAAGAGATATCCATGCCTCTTGTGAGTTGCATCTTGTTGGTGGAGTCATAATTCAAATAGGCTTTGTTTTTCAGCTTTAGTCCAATGGCATTACAGTAGAGAAGTGTACATATTTGGAGTCGTGATTCTGAAATTCAGCTTTTCAGTAATGAAGCTTGGGGCACATGGTGTTTGTAGAACTACTACGGTGCTTGGTGCTGGCCCTGCACGTAAGGCAAGCAGTAACATGTATGGGGCTCCTTACATACGTGACATAATTGTACCTATGACAGCTGCGGGCATGTCAGCTGTAGCAAAGAGCTGTCTTTGCAAGAGAAATGCTGACGATGACTGCTACGTTGTGTCACGTTGTAGTGACAGTGAAGAACATGATATAGCAAAACTGTGAATCGCGAAACTAACTTCTTCATTGGGCGACCCTGTGCCCACAAAAGCAAGTGGCACTCGAAGCATAACGATAGCGGCGAGCACAGTCGGTGATTGTCGAAATCTGATCTGTGTGTCAAGCACGTCGACTTTTATACGTGATTTGTAGAAGGTTCCAGCGTAATCGCTGGTGCCAGCGCATCTTCCAGAAAATACTACACAGTTTGTGTTGCGCATACAGTCAGATTAAACGATGTTCACTGGCAACAGACACAGCAGATAACGTCGATAATCAAAGGTAATCTTCGAGTAAGTTCGAAATCATGCAGGTGCATCTTGCGCTGAGCGATAACCTGAAGTTGTTGGTGGGCTTGAGGCAGTCCCTGTAAAAAGGATAAATAAGTACACGTTTCATTTGAAAGCTGCAGTGCGAATTGCTGTTGCGGCATGCACCAGCTGTGAGTTTACGAGGCTGTGTAAGCGAATTGCCTGCTGCTTCCTTAAAAATGCATGTGAGGACACTACCATCCTTTTGAGTCCGCACTGAGCATACTACGAACCCCTGCACAAACTGCAAAGCATTTAAGTTGAGTGATAGCTGAATAGTATTTAGTGCATCTGGCTGCAAGTTTTATCCTCGGTGGTGGCTGCGAGTTTCCTGTGTTACGTGTTAAGGCTGTAGTTGAGAAGATGGCACGTAAAAAAAACAACCCGTACTTCCTCCACTAATAGCAACAATGCATCACCTCCGCGTGTTACTAGGTATACCATGACAAGAACCAGTGCACTTGAAGGCTTGACCAATTCTTGAAAAATGCCTTGAAAGTCCTTGAAAACATCAGAATCTTTTATGCAGTAGCTGCTATGAGCCATTTTACTAGTAAAATAACGAGTTGCTAGTCGAGCAGTCATATTGTCCATGCCTTGACTCGCATGTATGCATTTTTTTCCCACGGTCTTTTTGTCTTGACTGTACAATGGCTGTGTTCTGATAAGAGCAGGATGCCATTATGACCTATAACTCATAGCACTTTTATGTCTGTTAAGAAATGCATGGGGGTAAATTTTACGGAGCAGCTTTCTCAGTGGTGTCATGTATATGTAAACCATGATGAAGTTATGCACCGTGCCACTTGCTATTGTGAGTGGCTCGCTAGTCATGCATTTCTTCTAACAGGGCTCTAGATTTGTTGAGGCTGATGTGCACGTGTGGTGGATTTGATGCACTGCTAAACTGTAAAGCACTCCTCTGTTGTGACAGGAGTTCATCATTTTTTCAGCACTCCACCACTTCTCCTTACTGCTGTTTTCTTCAGTGATGTCTTTAACATGAAAGTATGGTTCTGATGTAACAAATGGGGGATGTAATTTTGTGCATTTACTGTCCGCAATATCTGTGCACAGCTGTTTGATGCAATGAGCTGTGCTTATAGCTTTAATCATGTAAGGTTGCCTCCACCAGCTCTAACCACAGATAATTTTATACATATTTTCATTTCATTCAGGAATCCTTAAGACATCTCTGGTGACTTGTCATATACTCTTAGGTCTGGTACAGACCTTTGGCGCTTAAAAGAGCAGTTTTGTGCAAGTAGCCCTGAGTAGACAAGTCCTCTTCACTTGCCTTTGGCTCTCCATGCTGAACTTTAGTTTCAGGCTGTGTATGAGGGCCAGAAAAAAAAAAAAAAGTTTAGCTTTAGTAATGCAAGGATTTCCTTGTTTACTTATGCATTTTACGCTTTCCGTTTCCTTTGTGTTAATTTCTCTTGTGCAGGATTCCTACCTTCAAGAGTACTTCCACATGCAGAAGACTGCGCTGGCCGTTGGGCCACCACTGTATTTTGTAGTCCAGCCTGGCTACAACTATACGCGCTACGAGGACCAGCATCTCATTTGCGGCTTACCTGGATGCAGCTCGCAGTCGCTGTACTCGCAGATCAGCTTGGCTGCTTTCTACCACAACTTGTGAGCACACATCTCCCTGTTTCATCATATTGTTTCATAGGTTTGTGTAGGTTTATGCAAGGAAGGCAAAGCATTAAGTGAGTACTGATGTGATAGTTTGAAACTTTATTTGAATAATATTTTTTGTTAAACAAACGTTCACGCCCTCTAAGTCCTAGAAACAATGCTGACAAGTGCTGGAGCACCCCAAGTAATTTGCTACTAAGCTTGTTTCTACAAGCGTGTTTCACTGCCGGTACTCAGGAGCATGTGTCGTGGGGTCACTATATTCTGGCTTGGCTCCGTTCCCATGAACAATGCAGCCGCCACACTTGAGCAAAGTTGGGAGA